>NW_003546313.1:5621-17973 GCF_000090795.2 Amphimedon queenslandica | reverse complement strand
GGGTAAGGCTGCAGTCTGTGTGGTTATTGATTAATATTTATCATGCAGTGGTGTAGGATTTCTTACCACACCAGCTTAAAACTACCTTCTTGTCTCCTTACTTTTTTCACAATTTAATCCTACTATTTTTCCATTTTTAATGTTTTTTCATTTACATGTAGGTGAAAAGCACCTGTATGAGTTGTGAATCAAAAACTAGACCACGCTCCAAGTCCATCAATGTGTATGATCCGTATTTTGCACTGTAGCCTGGGCTGTCGCACCTTCCATCACCTCCAATTGATAATTTATTGCCACTAGCCTTCAAAGGTGATATTATTTCTGATTGGATTTTTTCCCATTTTTATCTAATGGCTGGTTGCACAAATGTTTTCTGATGTCGAAAGATTGTAGATTTTGAAATAGATACACAGTTCATAAATTGAAAGAATCGAATTACTGGACTTGGCAACAATCCTGCTGATGATAGTAACGCTGTTGACATTAAAATATTCCCAAATGAATAACCTTGACTAACTGGTTAGCTATTTCATATTCGAGTATGTGCACATATATTACATGTTTGCTTGACAGACAAAAATGTTCCAATTGTTGAAAAGTCAATTGCAACCTCTGATTTACAGTTTGCGCATTGTTGAAATAGGCCTAGCAAGCATGATTGAAAAACTATAAATTTTTTTCCTCTATGTACGATTTACAAGCATCTTTGGTGTATATATCATTGCTATAGCTTCTAGAATTCAATATACAAATAGTATTGCAGATGCAAGCGTTATAGCACTTACTCTATGTCAGAGTTATCTTCCATTAATATATCTGAATCCCATGACATTTCAGTACCATCAAATGATGAACTGTATCAGAAAGTTCTAAAATTTTAAATTTTAAATATCTGTTTACTTATAAGTAGTTGAATCATCTGAATCATATTCCACATCAGAATCCTGTTCCAAGTCAGATTCAGAATGCAAATTGATGTCATTATCTATGCTATTGTCAGAGTCACTCATATCATTTGTCAATTCATCTCGGTTACTAAGTATACAAAATATAATATTCATGTAAAGTAAGACAAAGGCATTTTATATACTGAGTAGTAAGTGGTAGCAAGGGTGGTAATATGTTGCCTTCCAAAAGATGACACTGTATCCCAACATCACAAGTTGCTGTGCTAATTTCAACCTGAATGCCTATAGTTGAATTATAAAAATACATATATACAGTAAGATACAATTAGCACTTTTTCTTTTCCCTGAAAGTTTTATATTTGCTTGCACTTCTTCGCTTTCTTGTTCATGCTTAATTTCAACTTGAACTTCTTTATGCATGTTATTACTTACAGGTAGTTCCTGCATTATCTCTTTTATGTCAGATATGAGCTACACTCATGTATTACGTAGTAGAATACAACCATAACTACATTACAGTACATGACAGCCTACTTGTGCTTTTTCTCTTTTTTCAAATGCAGTTTATCTTCTTGAACTTTTGGAACTAGTGCTGGTAACACTAGTTATTGATGGCACTGCACCTGGCTTCAACATTAGCTTCATTTTCTGTCCTACTTTAGCTAAAATGCATTATTATCAATAATATTATCCTTAACAAGTAATACTTGACAAAACTGAGGTGGTTTAAAAGCAGTCTTCTGAGATGTGCTCACTACAAATACAGGCATATTCACTGGCACTTTTCCAGTAGGCTCTAGTCCTTTGCACTTCTATCCATTTACTTCTCGTTTTCCAATCTTCAGGGAACTTGAATAGACTTGCTCCATCTTTGTGACTGTTGCTGCAGTCTGCAACTACACATCTCTTGCCCATTTTTCCAAATTCTCTAGACTCCTAGGTTCTACTACACATGTAGCCATCTGTGCTCCTGTAGTATGCTATTTACTTCCGTTCCCCCTTCTACGTCATCGTGTTGCCACGCCCACTACCGGAAGTAATGGCTGAATGCTGCAAAGTGCTGAATTTTTAAGGATTTTTTTCTTGGAGCATGTTGCATATTTTAGCAAAATTATATTTTTAAATATATTGGCAAATGATAATAAATTTGTATAATAATTTTGAGATCAATGAATATTTTCACGACACCCTTTAACTACTTTTTTTAATAAAAAAAAAAATTTTGTTACAATATAATGCTTATTCTGTGATCTCTTGGTCAGAAGTGTAGCTGTTGATTGCCAATTACCTCTCCCAGCACATCCAGTCTCTTGTATGTATGACTACACATCATCTTGAGGACCAATATGAATGACTTTAGTAACAAACTTTCCATCAACCCCAATAATAAATGCAACGGTGCTGCATACTATCCTTAAACAACTAAGTTGAGTAAAGAAATGAATATATAATGTGACATTTAATTTCGTCATGAACATAACTGGTAAACGTATCCTATATCTGAAAGTGAGCAATAGCTGGAGCATTTTATAGCTTTGTGAAGTTCCTTCCCATGTTATTCCTAAAACAGAAAGATATGTAGCATTCTTTAATTGTCCTGCAATATGTAATAGTCCTTTAAGCATTGGTCTCTCTTTAAGCAATTGATGAAATAATATTTTTGTAAGTAATCACAATTGATTTAAACTTAAGTACTGAATAAAATAAGTTGTCTCTACTTTTTTGTAAAAGTACTGCAACGGTTTTAAGCACTGCAATGATTTCCTTTAGTTTCCATCTTAGACATTGACTGTGTTTTAGTAAGACCTATTACATGCATTTTGCCAGAACTCACCAATTTTCACTAATGTCTGCCTTAATGTTGTTCCACTAAGAAAGTGGTGAAATGCGAGCTATAATAATCACTCAGCAAACCCTTTGTGAAAAGTATGTGCTTCGTTTATTACTGAAACCAGTTACTCTCTTCTGATATTCATACAAAAGTAGCAATTTGTGCCAATATTTACTTGGAAAAGAGCGTTTGGTCTGAAAAGAATAACAATTTGATATTTCCCAGTAGCAATGTCAGCTTTCAAAGACCTTGTAACAGCATAATAATCATCATCGTGACTATATGCATGTAGCTGATATCTTTTCTTGGTGAAAGTTGCCAGCTGTAATTAAATTGATAGCTTATACAATGCTACAATAATTTACTTGGTCTGGTATAATACCTGTCACATGTGATGTTATTATCACAAAATTTGACACACAATCATCTCTCAAATTATCAAAACTTGAAGGCATACTTGCAAAAGAAAGACTTCTTGTTATGTTTACATTATGTACATACTATACACATTACATGTACTCATCATTACTTATTATTATTATTTTGATGCCCTGCTGCCAGCTGGTCTTTTGTTCTGTACAGTTTTTTTGTTGTGCTCCTGGCACATGTTTTTAGTTAACCCTTTCACGGTTGGGGTTAAAATAGCTAAATCATCCCATGGTCAGATGTTTTATTCAATGACATAGCTGCAAGTGTAGTTGCTATTATCAGAACAGTACAGGCGTACATAAGTTTATTTTTTAATGGGACAAAGGCACACTTGAAGTGCCTGTTCTATTGCTAAGCTTTATACCGGTTGTACATGTTAAACTTTAGTCAAAATGCAGAAAAGTATTTCATATCTCTTGTTGTAAGCATAAATAAACAAAAATAATTTGTAATTTTGGTAATACATACTAAAGCATGTCTGTACACAATGTCTTGCAAATAATTTGTAGCATTCCATTCTTCAGAAGTCAAGAAACAAGGCTAAAAAGACAGCTTAATCATAGATATTAGAGTAAATGAAAGGGATAGGAAACTCCGCCTCTCAGGAAATCAAGCTACTTTTCCAAGTTACGGTGGCCTCTGCCCCGAAATAACCTTTCCACGCTTTTACCAGTCAATGCTTCTACTGGATTGATGTATTGATTAGTGTCTGAAAATCATGCTACTACTGAAAAGTGAGTCCTCTTCCTAAACTCTAGTCTGAGGAATAATCATGTGTCGCAACACTGAGTGGCGGCGCTAGTCCTCGTTTTATAGAGCAGTAATGATAATAGTCTACTATACATCGAGATACATATAGTATAATTCACGAGTATTATTATTACTTAGAGGAATTATTTATTCTGTATTTAGTTTTAGCCTAAAGCTTTTTGATTTTTGATGGTGTTTCTTGTTCTTTTTGTTCTGTTCCATTGTTTTTTTAGCAAAGGCATGGAAATGGAACCTGAGATATAGCTGTATAATTTCCTTAACTGTTTCTTGCTACTCTCTTGTGTAAGCTCATTTTCTGTAGCAATTTTCCATGATTCTTTAATTCAAGGAATGCTAGAAATCATCATACTTGTCTCATCTATTTTTCCAAGCTGCTGTGTGTCTGATGTTGCAATTATTGTCTTCACTTTAAGTTCGACTGATCGCAAGAACATACAAAAATTATTTGAGCATTTAACAGGTCCTCCGCTGTTTATTAAGGCAAACTATTGCTCTGTGGTAATGACATCATCATTGCTTCTATAGCTCTCATCTTCAACACTATCTCCTATCTCTTCAAAATTATCTTGCATAGCTACTAGTTCCTCATTGCCAATCATTCTTCCCCTAACTTTCTTTATTATGTACCCTTCAATATACCACAGAGCACTCTGTTCATCATATTAAGGTGTCGTCTCGACTATGCAATTTCCTGTATTTTGTTGATATTGGGTACATACTCTTCCAGAGACCTGTTAAATAGTGGTAAGTGACATTGAAAGACAGGATTGATGACACTGGTGTCTAAGATTTTTTATAAATGCCACTCCAAATAGTTATGTAGACTTTCGAAGGTGTAAATTCTGCATAACTAGCCCATACCTGTTCACGAATTACACTACTTGTTGGGCAACTGAGATCTAAATTTTGAAGAAATAGGCTAAAGTATTGTTGTGGATAATGTAGCAACATTTATTGTTGATCATCCACTTTGAGTCGTACTGCTGACTTTTTCGCAGCTAATGCTTCTTTGGATTGTATGTTAAAGCCTGTCTTCAATGGCATGACAGATAACACCTATAATAAATGAATAGCAATAGTTGGAATCATGCTAAAGAGTTACTGACTTCATAAATCAGTAGCATCTCTTAAATTTGTGTTTGGTATAGGAAGAAAAGAAAGAACTGAAGAAACTGCATCACTTCCTGAGATACTAATTATAGTTCATTAGTAATCATTATTATTGGAAAATTTATTATTAATTTTCTTCTTACATGTGGTTCTTATTGCTTTTTTTGTTTTGTAATGGCTCTGTGGATGTAATAACATTTGTGGTGTCATGGTGCTGGTGTGTATTTCCTTCATAATTATCTATTTTAATCAAGTTGACCACTCTTAATGCTCCATTATGTTTCAGAAACTCTTGACTGGAGGGATTTTCATGAGCATTACCTCTCTGGTGTTGGCGACCAAAGAATTTCTCTAGTGGGTCCTGTGAGATGTGCTCGCTGAGAAAGGACTTCACTCCTGGTATTGTGAATAGAAAACTCACCAAGTCAATGAATGAATAAGCTACAATCATAGTCAGCGTAATGTTAAGTAACTTGTAAATAATACCTGTAATTCGAAGGCCCAACAAAGTTTCATGACTTAGAATCAATTTCTTTCTTTCTGCAGCTTTTAGGTCTACTCTTGATTTTGTTTGATTCTCCCAGTCTTGTAGCCATTTGAGAAGAGAGTGTTCCAGCCACTGAGAATGATAAACTTATAACTTATTGTTAATGTCATTTACTATTGCATACCTCTAGCCTGAGATTTTTTGACAATCTGTATGGGCTCTGAAAATATTTTCTTTTCTTGATACATTTGGTGTAGTTAGTCATGTCAAAGAACTTGTCTAACATTTCCACAAACACTGCTGTCTCCTGAGCCTCTTCATTTAAGTGCACTTTTAGTGCTGTGGCTACACTTTCACTAAGAACCTAATAAATTTCAAATGAAATTAATTTTATTACTTTTAGCTTTTCTCTGTTGCCAAATCTACTTGCATTTTTCAAAGTGCTGTGAAGTAAACATGTTCATATTTTAATTTTGGCAGTGTAGTAACTCCAGTGAACTTGGTAGTGATTTCATACAGCTGTCTGATGTATTTCAAAGATATAGATTTTTGTCGAAACTTTATAGTAAAATAATATAAAAGTTATAATTATCAGGTTATGAATGTATGTATGTTTGTATGTATGTACATGTAATGTATTAAAATTACCTCCATATGTCTTGTTGCACTGTATAAGCAATTTCTCGCTGTTTTGACCAGATGAGGAGGATCTGAAAATAGATATATTTCCTGCTGGTTGAAACTCAAGGGATGTGTAAACTTGTGACAGATTGTGTCACCAGCTCCTACAATTTTGAAAATTTTCTGTTTACTGAGTTCCCGTCTAGTGTTATGGTAGCTACTCTCAAGCCACTTCTCTGAATTTGAAGGATCGCCTCATAAAAATGGGAACCAACTGCTCTCCTGAAAGATTTCCAGTCGGGAAAGATGTGTAAGGAAATTTGAAGTGTGTGAAGGGGCCTGTGACCATTAGTACCATCATGGTTTTAGCTATTGTAGCCTTCATATCCTTTTCCATATATTCTTTCTCCAAAAGAAGTGATTATTGATGTTGCCAATGTTACAGTATCCCATTAACTTCGCAGTGCTCTTATCGTATACCAATCCCTCCCTTATGAACGTTTCATTCCCTAGTAACCCAACATACTTTTGATACTCCTGCAAAGTTGGCACATTCATATCTCGGAATAGCTGTTCATCCAGCTCATTGGAGAACCCTGCTGATGAATTGAGAGCATTGCTGTATTGACGCAACGTACATTGTGATGGTAGGTGCAAAATCTTACCTTTGCTTATTAGTTCGTAAGCAGAAGATTTATGGCAGAGGTAAATGCACCATTTAATTAATGCTGGGTTCAAACGGAAACCTTTTGAAGACTGTACTTTCTCTGCCATACTGTATTGACTGCTCCAAAATATTCTTTGGAAACTACCTTCTGACTATGAAGCTATTATTAAATCATGATGCGCTCTCATAATACTAAGCAAATTTCATGCTCGTTATCACCAAGGGACATTGAACGATTATCAGCCTGAATCATTTTTTGCAAGTGTTCAATTTTGTTTTCCTTTTCACTTACAGTGGCTCTGAGACTAGCAGCTTTGTTTACTAATTGTGACTTTGAAAAGAATCTTTTGTTCGTGTTTATTGATATTCTTTAATAGGCTCTGTGCTATTACTTCTAGCTGATACTTGTAGAGTCTTAGGAAAAGATGAACATGCAGAACATCTTATGCCTTCTGTTTGAACAATGATGGTACAATGACAATTATAAGCTACAAATTTCGCTATAAAATTGAATTTATACTAAAACGCACTATGCATAAATTCAGTATAAATCTTACCTGATCTGTTAAATAGTTTGCCTCCTTTTTGTTGTGTATATTTTACATACTTGGTTAAACCATTACCAGGATATATCTTTAAGGCTGTAACATAGTTTAATAGTTCCTTAATACTGTTTCAATTGCTAATTGTGAATGCCTTTGGTAGAGTGATATTTGTGTTGTTGTATATTGAGAGTGTAAATGTAAAATCATTTGAGTATAGTTATGATGCCTGAAATAGTTGTTTATCTAAATTTTGAAGGTGGCAAAGTGTGATCTCTTCCACATCGCTGGGCACATGAATCCAGCCTGAGCGTAAAGATGCTATTTCCATGATATTCTTCAGAAGGGGAAAACTAGGAGAGCTTATCTTTGCTACAGGAACAGAAACAATCAGATGACTAGGTGAACTATCTGCAATCAATTACTCCTTCTTGTACACTCTATTGTAGCTTCTTCTTTGAACGAAGTCCTTTTCTTTCCCGTCTAACAATAATATTAACGTGAGCTGTAAACATTATTGATTAATGTTGGCACTAGTTGAGTGTTGTAGTGTAGTTTTATGGCATGAAAATGTGTTGCAACTACTAGGAAACAGGTTCAAGACCTAATGTAGGTTACAAAAAATATATATATATCGTGTTTTTGGGGCAATGGTACATTTTAGCAGCATGATAGTGTGACCAAACTAAGCCCGACCATTTTCACTATTATTGTGAATAAAAGATAAAGTACTGGAGCTCCAAAAACGATTCAACATGCAAGATGCTAAGAACAAAATAGAGTAATTTCTGAATGCCTTCAATCTCTCATTGATATGGTAACTTTTGAGTTAACTTTGCAAAACCGAAATGATGATAAGTCTAATACAGAAAAACACTACCAAATAATGGATAACTACAAATTTTTTACTACAATAAGATAGTGTACTTTCATAGCATTTGTTTTAACTATTGGGCTTCAGCCCACTTACTGTTATGAGAGAACTTTATGTTCAAAAGTGCTGTCTGTACTGTGGTTTTAGACTGAAACTAGGGAAAGTAGCATCAATTGGTATGGCACAATACAAAGGAATGCAACTATTTTCCCGCCCTTTCTAGTGTCCTATCCCTTTTATTTACTCTAATATCTATGGCCTAATAGAACAGCCGCGAGACCATGCCCACCAACCAAAGTGCTAAAAAAAGGCTTAAAACACAGAAACATACCATCTTGGCTTCATAAATGTCTTTTGTAGGTTCTACTTCAGTGATCCTGTAACTTCTAAGCTTGTTCTCGAAAAAGCAAGCAAGATATGAGAGATAATGCACCCCTTCTTTAAGTTGCTTCGAGATCACGCCTACTTCATTTCTCCATTGGTTTGTACAGCGGAAAAAAGGTAGAACTGTTTCTTGTTTTTCTAGGCACTTCATAAACCTTATAGCTACTTGCAATAGCTCTTTGGACTCCTCAGACATCATGGAGGAAAGATCTGCTGGCTATTTTTTGAGTACATCAAGTGTGCATGAGGTAGGCCTTTTTTGCAGTAACAAATGACAACTACCGTTTCTTTGTCTGTACCACAGCAAAACAACTAGCTACCAGCTTATAACTTGGAAGTAAAGCAACAGAGGTTTGATATAGCCTGTCATACTATTACTTGCTGCAGCAGACTATTTTAGAAACAGTTTTAAGCAGCAGAATGCATCTCGACGCATTATTGCATTATTTACACTTTCAAAGACCCACCTCCTGATGTATTAATGCATTATTGACCGTGAAAGGGCTAAATAATGAGATATTGTTTGTAAACTAGTTCCTTGTCTTGTTAGCAAATTAGCAAAAGTGCAGTTTGTCTGTGTTTGACAATACTGATCCCTCATACACAACAAATTGGTGATGAGGCTAAACTGACTGTCTGAGACAGATTTTCACTGAAAATATGGCAGCTCATTTTCATGAGTCATCTACTTTTGATGCTTCACAGAAGGACTTAGTCGAATTCGCTGAACATATAGAGTTCTACTTTGTTGGCAATGGTATCGACGATGGAGAACTACAACGGGCTATTTAATTGACTATGTTAGACCCTCTACTTACTGCTTAGCGAAGAGTATCTCTGCCAGAGAAGCCAACAGTCTATACTTTCGCTCAGTTGATAAAAATGGTAACGGTGCATTTTCTTCCAAAGCCATCTCTAATATTGAAGAGATTTGAGTTGAATGCTCACTCTCAAGAAAAAGGGGAAAGCAAGTCAGTACTTTGTGCTGCTGTACGTAGTATTGCAGAGTATTGTGAATACAAAGACATTATTACTGACATGTTACGGGACAGGATTGTATGTGGCATCAGGGTTCAAATGTCGCTATTAATGGAGTCAAAGTTGACTTATGAGCACTGCCCTGGTAGCAATGGCTGCAGCACATGATTGCAAGCAGTTACAAGAAAACCAGAAGCCACAACTACCTGTTAATTGAATGAATCATAAGCAAGGGACGGGATTAAAGAAGGCGTTAATTGGTGGTTCTAATAGTATGCAAATGGTTCATCTCACCCAGAATGTTACCATTGTGGAAGCAAGCATTTAGCTGCTCAGTGTCGATTTAAATATTATAAATGTCATTTTTTACAAGAAGAAGGACATCTGGCCTCCGTGTGTGGTAAGAAGAGAGCCAGTCATTGTAGTTAACCAGAAGACCCTGCAGACAAAGGGAAAGCCAATGCTGTAGAGGGAGACGAGGACAGTTCAGATTTTCCACTAATTAATAAATGTAATTGTACCTTGAGTAAGCCATTGCTTGTTAAGGTATCTAGTAAGGGAGTTAGTATCAATATGGAGCTAGACATAGGAGTTTCATGGGGGAAGAAAGATATTGCTTATTAAAGGATTCAGCGAATACTATTAAGGAACAACTCAAATTGTCTCGAGTCTTAGTTCATTTTGGTCTCAATTTGCCTCTAGTTGTCTCACGTGATGCCTCACCACATGGTGTGTGGTTGGTTTTAGCACACAAGATGCCAGACACAGAAGAGCGTCCAGTGGAATTGCCTCTCATTCTCTTACTCTTACTGAGAGAAAGTATGAACAACTGGATTAGTTGGCACTTGCTATTGGTAAGAAAATACGACCCATTTCTTAATGGGGGACAATCCACACAAGACAAATCATAAGCCTCTCATTCATAATTTCAGTGAGAAGGGAACGCCTGTGTTAGCATCAGGTGGTACAAAAAAATAGGCCCTTGCCATGGGATCGTACTTTTATAGTGTTAATCAAGGAACAATGTCTGTGCAGATGCGAGACTACATTACTTCTAAACCACAGGAATTAACACACTTGATTGAATATATGGACACCTCTTCTACTACTAGTAAGCAGATCAAGCAATGGACCGATTGTGATCCTGAGCTATCGCAAGTTTGTTACTGAATACTGTCTGCATAGCCCGAGAAGGAGGTGACTGATGAGGGATACATACCATATTGGAGAAGGTATGAATTGAATGTTGAGAAAGGTTGTGTTGTGGGGAAACCATGTTGCAATCCCAAAGAAAAGTAGGGAAACAATCGTTAAGATGTTGCATGAGCAGGGATTGTTTTTATGAAGAGTTTTGCCTGTAGTTATGTTTGGTGGCCTGGAGTAGATGCTGACTTAGAACAGTTTGTAAATTGATGTGTGTCATGAGAGATTCACAGAAAGTGACAGCCTGTGGTACCTTTGCATTTATGGGCATGGCCAGAAAGAACTTTGTCGCGAGTCCATACAGACTATGAAGGTCCTTTTGGAGGAGTCTTTTCTTGTTATCATATATGCATATTCTAAATCGATGGAAGTCCATATTACAAATCCTTCAACTACAGCAGCATCAACAGAATTAATGAGGTAATCTTTTGCACAATGGGATTGACTGATGTAGTAGTTTCTGATAATGCTGCTAATTTTACTTGTCTGAAATTTAGTAAGATCTTGAAGAGAAATGGGATAAGACATGTAAGGACACCTCCATACTATCCATCATAGAATGGTATAGCTGAGAGGGCGGTAGAGACACTGAAAGATGGTGTATGAAAGAGTACGTGAGGATCTCTAGAAACTCGCTAGTCTAGGTTTCTGTTCAAGTACAGAATCACTCCTCATAGTAATACGAGGATATCTCCTGGTGACATAATCTTTGGTTGACATCTACATTGTCACTTCCAACATTCAATACCAAACATGGAGAAGAAAGCTAATGTGAATAATGACCATCAAAAGCACTGGTATGAAGTCCATTCTAAACAGAGTGTTTAAGGTCGGGGACTTGGTGCACCTAAGGAACTAAGCAACATGACCTCAATGGATCCTGGGAAAGATTATTGAATTAACTAGTAATGTTCTATTTACAGTATTGTGAGAGGATGGTCATAGAGTAGGGAAACATACTGATTAGATTATTTATTGATATGAAAGATCCACTACTAAAAAATCTGATGATGACCACTCAGATGTCCTAATCCATCACCAAAATGGACACTTCTCAATTTCCCTAGATTCAATCACCTTTAACTACTACTACTGATCACTCTAGACCCATTCAATCTCCCTCAATCTCCTCTTGCTCATCTACTCCCAATCGCTCGTCGCCAACACCTGAGCCAATAACGACATCTCTCACAAATCGTCCAGTACGACGTTCTGCTCGATCAAGACATTCACCAAAGAGGTATGGATTGCCCGTACAATATTGACTATTAATACATTGAATCTAATGATTTTGTTATTGTTAATAGTATTAGCTTATTATAATTGCTATTATTAATTTTTGTCTGGATAAATAAAGAGGGAGGAGTGTTATGTTTGCGTTATGTATTTACTACACACATTACACGTACTCAACATTATTTATTCTTTATTAACATCATTTTGGGGCCCTGCACCAGCTGGTCTTTTGTTTTGTATGGTTTTATTGTTGTGCTTCTAGCACGTGTCTTCAGTTAACGAAAGAGATTTTGTTTGTAAACAAGTTCCTT
>NW_003546313.1:2918-5170 GCF_000090795.2 Amphimedon queenslandica | reverse complement strand
CAAACCAACTACCAGAGTTATTGGTGATTTAGAGCTCTTTCTGAGTCATTCTGGTGATTTTGCGATTGCTACTTGATCTAAACTTCTTGAAATATAAGCAATTCTCACACTTTATTGTTGTCAAAGTATAACTACCTACAATATTTGATGTTGCTTAATGTCATTTGTACATGGCACATACAAATGAAAGGAACTGGTGACCTTTTCGCAATGATGTGCTATGAAATTATCCATGCCTTTGTGTTGCAGTTTAGCAGAATCACTACTGCAATTGACAAAAGGTTGTATCTTCCATTCCTGATACTACAGTTAAATTGCAGTTAGAAGATGATGCTTTATCTTGCACGAAGCCTGCATTGAATAGTACAAGCAGCACATTACATAATTAACATACCAATAAATGTATCAAAAGAAGCACATCTCTTTCTATACGTAAAATGTAAGACACGAGGAGATAGACAACGGTAGAGGAAAGACTTTATTGTATTTTCTTTATAAAACCATCAGATCTAAGAGATAAGTTACGTCATTATGTTGCAGCATCTAAAGATATTACTCCTCAGTATAGCACATTAATGGGAAATTTTTCGTTTCTTACTTAGAAAGTTACAAGTACCTCAAACCAGAGTTTCTGCACTACAGTTGACATTTGAAGGGAAACTTATGACTTTGGAATTTCTTTTACATACGACCTGTTAAATTTGTTCCAATAATAATATAGAGTAGCATGATATTAGAGATGGTTATGATAAAAGATAAAATAAGCCCCTCATTATTATGAACAGGACAAACACAAAAATTGTTACATGATGTTTCTTGTTTATGTATACAATACATTATCCATGTATAGGTGTTATCATAGACCACACATTTGAAGTCATTAAAAAGTTCTGAATAGAAAAGATATGTTGTGGAGATCTCCAACACATTGCTACAAAAGTGTGACATAGGCCTTTGGGCCATCGCAGCAAACATAGCAAATTGTGTTTTAATTTTAGTAGCTGCACAGTCTAAAGTCATAATCGAATATTTTAAGAAAAGTCAGATTTATTAAAGTGTCACATGACCAATCAATTGCTGAAGGTAGTTTAGCACCAATTTCTGCCTTTTTCATGCAAACAAGATGCTTTAGAAGACTTTAGACTTTAATTTGTGTAGCACTAAGAACTTTGTAGAGCTGATGTAAATCTAAAGGTAACGTTTCTTGCAAAGAATCAGTTGTAATGGAATACGAGAATAAATCATTAAAAATGCAGACATGGGAGTAGTAGAAAACAAAGCAATATATTTTGGCTAATAACTGAGAGAGGTTGCTCCTGAACATTTGAAAAGTCCTGTCAGAGGTGTGTGCAGCAATTTCTATAACGCTATGGGCGTATTTAGAATTTGGAAGAGATGGGTGTTGAGCGGTACGCGAAGTGCACCACGATTTTGACCACACCACTTTTCTTTGAGCACAAAATGGGCATGTATTCTAATATGATGTTACGCCAATGGAGTAATTAGACAATTTGACCTTGGATGTGATCGTGACAATGGTAATTTTTTAGCTTAAAATATCTAAGAGCTAGTCACTCAAAGCATCAGACATCTGCAGCCTTCTGGGATGCCTACAGGCAAACTCGTCTATAGCAGATGGGAGAACCACTTCAATATCCCTAATAACGTGGAGAAGAGTCAGGTTTGTGAGCCTAGTAGTTGTCATTGAGCGAATTGTTGTTTTTGTCCTCTTAAGGCTACAAAATGATCATTCTGCTGAACAGGTCGTGACAGGTAGTGTTGCCAAAATGGTCAGAACTTTGATGTTAGGACACATTTCACTTGTCTTGGGAAGTGTACTTTTAGGCTGGTCTGGAAGACCGGCATTTCCATAGTTTGTAGAATGCTACTGCCACTTATCTTTCCATGTTTCTATGTCAGTGGTAAAACATTCTGGAGATAGAAGGTCTTCTTTGTACATCTCTGCTAGTTTAATACAGCTTTCTTCAAATCAATCAGAGGACATAGTAATCATTGCTGAAGGTATGCGGCAAAGACCAAGTCATGCTGTTTTGTGGAACCTAGTTGTCATTTCAGCAAGATGATCGACAATTGGTATGGAGATAGTGCGTAGATAGTACTGTGATTGTGAGTAAGCAGGAACATTGCTACATTATGTTTGATGACGACATATGCGGGAACTATTCCTGCTATAGTACATTGCTTCTCTATACTACTGTACCATTTAGAGTTGTACCTTTTGATGATGTTCA
>NW_003546313.1:0-2638 GCF_000090795.2 Amphimedon queenslandica | reverse complement strand
TAGACACATCTGTCACTTCATCAGCTATAATTGAGAACCATTTAGCTGCTTGTACCTTCCTTATAATCTTGTCACATATATGATTAGAGACAACATCAATTATCTGGTTCTGAATTACTGAAAATGTGTATGTAGCGTTTTGAGAAACTTTTGTAAGATGGTCTTTAAGCAATGTATCACCAGATTTAATCTGAAACTGAAGGCGAGCTAGAAAAGTACCATGATTATGCCACCCAGAAACATCCTTCTCAAGATCAGTGATATTATCACGGTGGCCACGCAGATGAATATTTTGTCGTCCACGGAAAACAATTGTTTGAAAGATGGACATTAGCTTCTGGCAATTAACACCTACTTGATCAGCAACAGCACGATTAAGAATTGATGTTATGGCTGGTTGTTGATTACTCATCACTTTCATGAACTTATCTGATTTCACGACAGAAGCTTGGTGATGGTCTTTCTTGATGTGTTTTCGTATAATCTCCAAAGCCTTTTTAAAATTGATAAGAGGCTTACTGAAAAGGATTCCTGGTTCTTAACAGGGACGTAGCTGGACCTTGGGTGACAGTAGGGCAAGAAGACAAAATGGCGCGCAAAGCGCGCTGCGATTTTGGCTACACCCTTTTTACGTAACAAAATGGAGGCAATTTTTTTAAGTGAAATAGCCAAAGCTAATAAAAAGAATTGAACAGAATTAAATAATATAAAGATAATGAGACTAATCAAATAAATTAATAAATCAGAATTAAAATTCACAGTCCAAATAAAATTTTATGTAAGAGATTGAGGTTGATTGTTTTACTTTAGTTGGGAGGGAGTTCCAGAGTTTTATAGTTGAGGGAAGGAACGAATGTAGATAGGAGGATGTACGGTAAAATGGGATGGCATAGTTTTGAGGACAGTAATGACAGAGAGACATTGGAGGAGTGGGAGGGTGTTCAGTCAAATGAAGGGTAGAGTGAATGAGACTGTTATTTTTTAAAAAAACATCATGATCTTAGCTCTTTGTCGACAGTGTGCCAAGGTACTTAACTTGAGATAAGAGAGAAGATCAATGTAGGGGTGGACCAAGATTTTAGGATAATTTTCAGAGCAAAGTGCTGTACTGATTCTAGTGATGAGGAAAGAGAGGTTGAGGCAGGATCCCAGATTGAAGAACCATACTCAAGTACACGACGAACTGTTGTGGTGTAGAAGAACAAAAGGGTTTTTGAAGAGGAGAGGGAGTAGATCTGTCAGTAGGTTAAGCCTATTAGACGTTTAACTCTTTTGATTATGGTGGTTATGTGTCTAGACCATGACAGATTGCAGGAGAGAATTAGGCCCAGATACCTAAAAGAATGAACTCTTTCAAATGAAGTACAAGACAAGAGCAGGGGGGGAGAGAATCAAATGAAGACTGAGACGTTAGGGAGAAGAACATATACTTAGATTTTGAAGGATTTATGGAGAGACGGTTGGAGGAGAACCAGGAGGTGATGATGTCTATGTCAGATTGTAGAGGTGCATGATCATATTAAGGAGAGAGAGTGTGAAGTAGATCATCTGCGTACAAGTAAATTTTAGAGTTAGATGAGAGTGGGAGAGGATCAAGATCATTAACAATAGAACAAATAATAATGGACCTAAAATGGAGCCTTGTGGGACACCCGAGGACACAGGAGATGAAGGGGAGGTAAAATCACAGACACACCGAGACCGGTCAGAGATATAGGAGAGAAGCCAGTATAGAATATGAGGAGGAATGCTGTGGGACTTGAGTTTGGATAGAAGAATACTGTGGCTGATAGAATCAAAGGCCTTTTTGACATCGAGAAAAACACCACAGAGTGAAGATCCGGAGTCAATAGTAGAAAATACACGTTGAGTAGCAGCAGAGAAAGCAGATAAGGTAGAACGACTGGGGAGAAATCCAAATTGAGTTTCAAAGAGGAGGTTTTTTGAGGATAGTCCAGTAGAATGTCCGATATGTGCTTTTCGAGAAGTTTGGAGATTAGATTGAGGAGAGAAATTGGGCAAAAGTCCGATGGAGATGAGGAGGGAGGTGAAGTTTTAGGTATAGGGATGCCACAGGAGTTCTTCCAAGGAGAGGGAAAGGAACCAGTGGAAATAGAGACATTGAAGATAAGTTTAAGGGGTTTTGAAATAGAGCAGGCAGTGGATTTGAGCAGGAGAGATGGAATTTTGTCAGGACCAGGAGATGTACAAGTAGTGAGAGAGGTGATGAGACGTGAGACAGATGCAGCAGTACACAGAAGATCATTTTACAGACCAAGGAGGGATTTAGAGGGGCAACAATTGGGGGACCAGGGTCAACAGTGAAAAATGTTGAAAAAGCCTGGTTGAGAAGATTGGCTTTACCAGGGGCATCAGAGATAAGTGAGCCAGAGGGACATGTAAGAGGAGGGACTGAGTCCTTGTTTCGTCAGAGAGAGTGTACATAAGACCAAAATTTCGGAGGTGAGTGGGAGATGGAATTGAAAAATTGTGATTTAGATTGCTTAACCTCAGCAGAAATAGAATTGCGTAGAGAACGATAATCAAACCAGTGTGAAGGAGAAATGGAGACAGCAGCTCAATGGAACAGTTTATGGCGGTGCCTTATTTTATGGACAAGAGGTCGGGAGAGCCAGGA
>NW_003546312.1:320724-323826 GCF_000090795.2 Amphimedon queenslandica | reverse complement strand
CTATTGCATTGCTAAAGCATGTGCTATCACGAATATATAGAGGTGATACGGAATACGTACGTGTACAGACAGACAAACAAACAAACAAACAAACAAACGCTGCTCGTCTTAGTGGGGCTCGCCCATGCTCGCCCCAATTAATTATTTGTACTTTAAATATTGATTGTGGGCAATTTGGGCAAATGCATTTTAAAATTTAAGACCTATAACTGCCCTGGTGCTTAAATAAACACTTGGAACATGTAGGTGTGTGTTAAATTATTGTGGCTAACAGTGATAGCTATTGTGGTTAACAGTCCTCCCACTGTTGCAATACTGTGTATAATACAATAACCAATGAACATAATTATGGTTGCAAATTTCTACCCGGGCAAAGCCCGTGCTTGCCCGGGTCCAAATACGCCTATGATGATAAATGCCATAGATACCTCCACCTCGTTGTATAACCTTTACGTATTATTTAATTTACCGGGAAATTATTTATTCAACCTCCCGGGAATTTACTTATTCAACCTCCCGGGCTACTTATTCAACCTCCCGGGCTACTTATTCAACCTCCCGGGAAATTATTTATTAACCTCCCGGGAAATCAGAGGTAAGTTAGTTATTTATGAACCTACAACCAAGCAATCTGATTGGTCAATTACAACTAGGCATGGTAGAATAACTAGAAATACATCAACAATGTTAATAGTACATTAAAAGGTGCAGTAGCAATACCTGGTAAGGTCTGTACACTGATTGTACTAGCAGGTCCCAGTAATTGTTGATAGGCTCTGACTGTGATGTTATAAGTTGTTCCTCCTCTCAGTCCATTCAGTGTGATTGTATTATTACTAGTTCCCTCCACCTGTACTGTCTGCACAGTGTCTGTGTCACTGGTGACATTGACTACATATCCATCAGCATCAGATGAATCAAGTGCAGTCCAAATGACAGTGATAGTGGTAGCTGTTTTGTTGACCTCAGTAAGAGAAGAGGGAGCAGTTGCTGGTACTAATAGAAAGAGAGATAATACTAAAACACAATAATCACAGACATTACCTTTTATAGTTAAATAACGTGTTCTATCATCACCACCACTAAGATTATCCAGTATATACTGATACATTTGATCTCCAGTGGTTGATTGACTGATTGATCCACTACTGACAGTCATCCCATCCCATGTGATGGTAACAGTATATCTTAATGTGTTGGTAATGCTATCTAACACAGTACCAGAACAACTATTACTGCCATCAAAACAATTAGTGTAACTAGCCAGTGCAGTACTACCAATGCTCTTACTAATGCCATACCTATTGTGTCCAATTTTAATGCAATTCAGTTTGTATTCCTGAGGATATACTGTCATATCAGAAGGAAGATCAGCAACAGTAAATGATTCTATCTGTGCATATCCTACAAATGAAAATTATTAGATTAGTAAGTGATTATAGTCTCCTCTTACTGAATATATTAGCAAAGATAATGTTAGCGTTAGGATCTGAACAATCAGTCGGTAGACAACACTTGTACCAGCCATCACCAGGTGCTCTAAGAAAGCCATTAGCTGGATTTATGAAAACACTGAGATTAGCACCTGACCCAGTAGTACATTGAACATTTTGAATGTAACCAATACCACAAGGAATTGCTCCACTAGGACCAATCCATCGTCCACCATTCAGAGTAGCACCAGGTAATCCACACTCTATGGGAGTTGGTCTGATGCTACTGTCTGAAAAATATGATCCATTGGGATAACAGGTTTTATTATGCCTCAGGTAGATACCTATAAAAACCTATATAGTTGTTATTATACACATCCAGTGTCTTACCTGAGGAAGGTGGACATTGACTAATCACTTCACTAACACTCAACAGGAAGACTATAATCACTCCTGATACTGACAATGCCATTTTAACAATAAACTGAATAGAATTATAGCTCTGTTACAGTGCTGTTATTTTTTGACAAATTAAAACTAGATCTATGCATGCCAGTTTTCTTTTACATAAGCAAAGTGCATAAGATGTAAACGTGTCAGAATTAAAATTTGTTTACTTTTCCTTAAAACAAGTTACATCTATGACAATTCAAAACAATAGCATGTTTATTTTTGTGACAAATGCATTTCCCTTAAACCATCAGTGTACATAATTATAAGTATTGAATCTCAGTGAATGCATGCATTATGTTTTCAGTTCACATCAAAATTAGTAAGGACCCCCACCAGGTTTCCTGATTATGATCAGACTCATTATCAGCTTGTCAATTTGAAGAAGTGAAAATAACTGCTAGAGTTGTTATTAAAGTTAGACCATTGATATCCTCATCCTTTTATTATTGTATAAATTATGTATATCTCATTATTATTTCTTAATAGACT
This sequence comes from Amphimedon queenslandica, assembly GCF_000090795.2. Taxonomy (NCBI): domain Eukaryota; kingdom Metazoa; phylum Porifera; class Demospongiae; order Haplosclerida; family Niphatidae; genus Amphimedon; species Amphimedon queenslandica. Next base: position 321,451 of record NW_003546312.1, on the reverse strand, counting down.
ATACTTATGTACACAAACAGGAGGAGATAAACAAGCAGACACTAGTCATAATTGGGAACAGTGGACAAGTCATTACATTAAGAAATCCTCTTGAAGACTCTGAAACAAAATCATTTCAGTTTGATTATACTTACAGACTCAGCAAAGTCCACTACAATATTAATGTGTATCAATGAACCTCTGAAATAAGAACACTTTCATAATCAGGACAGTGTTATTGGGTCCCAAGGTGTCAGGAATAGACAGGTTGATGTGCATGTATGTATATAGTGTAATTATTGGTAGCAACTGTAAAAAATCTTTTAAAAATCCAAATGTGATCAAAATCAGCTTAAATGCACTCATAAATTTGTATTCTCTTTTTCACACAAACTATGTAAAAACAATTGCTACATTAAAACTAGTGAAAAAGTTTCAACAGTTGCTCTATATTAAGTTGCTCTAATACCTTTCATTGCGGCATACGTTCATAAACATCTTCAGGTGATGTTTGACATTCATCATAGACTCCTTCATTCTCTTCACTTAGTTTAGTCTTGTGGATTCCATACGGTTCACATACTTGCATTGAAATATCATCATCAGCTCTATTATCATAATTATTAATAACTTAACAGAATAGAATACACTAACTTTGTTTGCTTATTAATAGTACATGAACTTTTCTTTCTATAAAAAACAACAAACATTTGTTATACTAACTATGTAAACTCTACCTCATAAAGCA
>NW_003546312.1:291092-320104 GCF_000090795.2 Amphimedon queenslandica | reverse complement strand
TGAAGGGACCTCTTCCAACAGAATTGATAACAGCTACACTAATGTTATACTCAGTACCAAATACTAGATCATTCAATATGATATATCTCTCAGTACTGGTGAGGTTGTATGTGATACTACTGTTACTGATAATCACTGTATAGCCTATGACTAGACCATTACGCTGAGAACAATTGACTTCATTCCAAGTGAGATTATTAACTGGTTGTAATAAAAACAAATAACCAGCTGGTATCCCAGTAGGAACTGTATACAAAGTAAAATATCGTAATTATTAATGTATCATCATTATATATACCTATTGGCAATGTATTTTCATTAATGAAACTAGGATCAGATCCTCCTAGTACATTACCAGCTCTCACTGTGATGGTATAGTTCATACCACTGTACAGACCTATTAATGTATAACTGTATGTTGTAGTGGACTGATGAGGAGCAACAGAGACTGTCTCATTCAATGATGATAACTGGGGACAAGATGGAGTATAGGAGATGGTGTAGTATGTTACATAGTTGTCACTACTGGGAATAGTCCAGCTCACTGTAATACCAGTGGTTGAGACATTAGATACTGAGAAACTAGTTACTGGACTAGGAACTACAACACATATCACTTATACTCTCTCAATGATATTAACTCACCATCAAATTTTAACACTGTTACTGTACTGTTAACTGAAGGAAGATCTATATATGAGTACACACTGATGGTATAGGTACTCATTGGTGAGAGATTTGGTAATACAAGTTCATCTTCACTGGTAGATACTACATTCCTGGTTACACCTCCAGTAGTGTACTCAATCACATATCCATTAATCTCTGATGAATTGGTCCAGTTCACTTTGATACTATTAGCATTTAATATGAATCCTCTCACATTATTTGGAGGACCACTTGGAGCTAGAAAAGAGACAGAGGTATCTACTATTGATTAAAATATAATCATACCATGTAATATCACAGATTGATTGTAGTTGACTCCTCCAATCATTGCTATACAGGTAACATTAACTGACTCTCCCAGTGGATCAGGATATACCAGTAGTGTGTTGTTGTATGTCAGGACATCAATTGATGAATAGTTTGAGTTATTCTTCATCACTCCATTTACTAACCAGTAAACATCAGTTGAAGGATCTATATCAGTAGTTGTGAGACAATCAATACGATATTGAGTGTTATTGAGTTGTGTAATGGATGAGGCTAGTGTCCAATTGATTGAATTAATAACTAGAAATACATCAACAATGTTAATAGTACATTAAAAGCTTCAGTTGCCGTACCTGGTGAGGTCTGTACACTGATTGTACTACTAGCAGGTCCCAGTAATTGTTGATAGGCTCTGACTGTGATGCTATAAGTTGTTAGTACTCTCAGTCCATTCACTGTGATTGTATTATTACTACTTCCCTCCACCTGTACTGTCTGCACAGTGTCTGTGTCACTAGTGACATTGATTACATATCCATCAGCATCAGATGAATCAAGTGCAGTCCAACTGACAGTGATAGTAGTAGCTGTCTTGTTAATCTCCGTAAGAGAAGAGGGAGCAGTTGCTGGTACTAATGGAAAGAGAGATAATACTTAAACATGAACCATCATTACCTTTTATGGTTAAAGTACGTATTCTATCAGCACCACCAATATTATCCAATACACACTGATACATTTGATCTCCAGTGGTTGATTGTCTGATTGATCCACTACTGACATTCATTCCATCCCATGTGATATCAACAGTATATCTTATTGTGTTGGTACTACTAACTAATACAGTACCAGGACAAATAGCAAATTGATCATAGCATCCAATATAATTTACCAGTGCAGTACTACCAATGCTCATGCTAATACTATAACTAGTGTGTCCGATTTTAGTACAATTCAGTTTGTATTCCTGAGGATATACTGTCATATCAGAAGAAAGACCAGCAACAGTAAATGATTCTATTTCTGCATATTCTACAAATGAAAATTATCACATCAGTAAGTGATTATAGTCTCCTCTTACTGAATATATTAGCAAAGATGATGTAAGTGTTAGGATGTGAACAATCAGTGGGTAGACAACACTTGTACCAGCCTTCTTGAGCTGCTGGTAGTGACTGAGCAAGATAAAGACTGAGATTAGCAGGTGAAGTGACATTAGTACAATGAAAAGGATCACTGTCACTATTACTGTTACAGTCAACAGGATCATCAGGATCAGCAACTCTAACCCACTGACCAGTAGTTAGATTAGTACCAGGTATCACACATGATATAGCTTCAGTAACTGCATTTACATGATTATCCCAAAAATATGATCCATTACCATAACAGATTCCATCATGCATCAGGTAGATACCTATAAAAACCTATACAGTTGTTATTATACACATCCAGTGTCTTACCTGAGGAAGGTGGACATTGACTAATAACTTCACTGACACTCAACAAGAAGACAACCACTTGTAGTGAAAGCATTGTTGACCAAAGAAACGTCTGTGGGTGTGTTTATCAAATCATGTGAAACTGTTAAAAATATGATAGCTCAGTAGATAGTTTTGTAAATAGATTCACAGTGTACTGAGTATAGTGTGGCCCACTCTCTGTGTGCACATGACTACATAATGTAACAATAGCAGCAACAATACTACATAATATTAAAGGGATTTACCATTACAACTTATACAAGAGAGACCATTTGGTGCAAATAGATCTTAAATTTGCTGTGTAGTGTTAAAAGAGTTTGTAGTGTACATTATGTATGTACATTTTTAAGAGGAAAAACTATAAAATTAAGATTATCACGATGGAATGCCAAGGCTGCCTGCTCTGCTCAAAAATGCAATTACCGGTATTCTGCAGTGCTCTGCAAAATGTTAGCATAAGGCATGGCTATGATCATAGTAACACATAATATAATTGGCTAATTGTTTAATTGGATAATTAATTTGAATTCAAAACAGTTATGGAGCCAGATGGCAGCATAAATATTAAACACCAACACCAACACCTCACTAAAATTGATACACCAACCCTGACCACCTCACTAAGAGATACTCACCTGCCCACAGATCAAGCTCATGATGATCACATGACATTTATGAACACAATATTATAATAAACAAACTTCAGTAGAACATACAGTAGTAGAGACAGTGCATGTTTTTACTTATAATAAACCAACAGGCAATCTCTTCTCACTGCATTTTAGGGAGCATAAAGTACATGTACATACATTATTTTTTGTAGGACTCATAGCATTAAATTGTCTTTAATAATACATTCCTTTTTGTTTTTGAATATTTTTTACCTTGTATCTTGATTTTTTTTATTGTATCTTTATTAGCTATTATTATTATTATTATTATCAGATTAAAGCAGGTTAATGAGGTTGTTTTATTTTGTACATGTGTATCTTCTTTATAATTTTAAAGAAAAGTAGTCAAACCTTGATCACAAGGAAATGAGTTAATTTTTGAAAGCAAATTAAAATTAGGTTTAGATACATATGTGACAACTAGCAAGCATTGACTGTATAAATTTTTAATGCTAATGAAGATATTTAAGATCAGAGTAGTGTGAGGCATTCCTTCATATAGCAGTTCCTGTTATTGTGTCCTCAGAGTATTTTCCTTAGTTTTAGTTTTATCCATAACACCATACTATATAAAGTAACTGAAACTTCATTGATTAGATAACATCAATAGAAAAAACTGCAAAATTTTGACTAAAAGTAGCTACAATAACACTAATGTGATTATACAGTATAATAGACTCAGTATGAATACAGTGACACTCCAGAACTGAAATGTATATCTAGAAAAGTATGTATGTATTTGTATATATCTATATCACACTATCCAGCTACAAAATGAACAAACAAGCACATGGACATTTTATACTGTTGTATCACACACACAGTGTACATGTATATTAAATTCCACTGTCAGGGTTTACTGTTTCATTAGTTATGTTTCATAAATAGCAGTATCATTAACATTGACATCAGGACACTCATATACTGCCTCTCTTGTAACATCTTCAGTCTTGTGAATACCATACGGTTCACAGGCTTGCATTGGTATATCATCATCAAACCTATCATAAACAATAGTAATGTACAAACATTTACTTGTCTTTAATGAGTGTTTATTTACTTTGTTTGCTTAGCAGTGGTTGTATCATAGGTTTTAAGCCTGTTCATATGCAACACTGAAATTGTATTTTATGGTTTTTAATGTATTCATACTTGAGAAAGCAGTAGATGTTAATAATGATACTAATAGCAAGTGATATCAGTAGCAATCCAACTACTACACCTAGTCCAATACTAGCACTATCAACAGCTCCTGATACTATTAATAAGAAATTTTTGAGATCATTTTTGTCTGAACATTTAACAATTATTATTACACCTGTATTAGTTGATCCTACTTCTTGAGTATTTACTAATGTTAGTGTCACAAATTGAGTACTGATCAATGTCTCATTAGCAATGAAGATCCATCCACCAGGTCCTCTGTCTGTGTATGCACGCACACCAAAAATATGACAAGACATAGCATCAAGACCAGTAATTCTAGTAGTAAATGTATTGCCATTTGTTGAATTATGGAATTGTAATATTTTAGATAAAATGTTATTATCATCTACCATCAAACAGCTACCACACTGTGAGATATGATATCCTATCTCATATGATATAATGGGATAGTCTGATGGAATATAACTAGGTACACTCCATGAGATAACAGCCCATGTAGTGTCCATAATACCTGATACTGAACCAACTGGACCAGGTACTAAATAAAGATACATTCTCACAGAGCTGATATAGTATAATAATTACATACCTATTCCAATCTCTACTACAATAGGATCACTGAAGGGACCTCTTCCAACAGAATTGACAGCAGCTACACTGATGTTATATTTAGTACCAAATACTAGATCATTTAATATGATATATCTCTCAGTACTGGTGAGGTTGTATGTGATACTACTGTTACTGATAATCACTGTATAGCCTGTGATTAGACCATTACGCTGAGAACAATTGACCTCATTCCAAGTGAGATTATTAATTGGTTGTAATAAAAACAAATAACCAGGTATCCCACTAGGAACTGTATACAAAGTAAAATATTGTAATTATTAATTTGTCATCATTATATATACCTATTGGCAAAGTATTTTCATTAATGGAACTAGGATCAGATCCTCCTAGTACATTACCAGCTCTCACTGTGATGGTATAGTTCATACCACTGTACAGACCTATTAATGTATAACTGTGTGTTGCAGTGGACTGATGAGGAGCAACAAAGACTGTCTCATTTACTGATGATAACTGGGAACAAGATGGAGTATAGGAGATGGTGTAGTATGTTACATAGTTGTCACTACTGGGAATAGTCCAGCTCACTGTAATACCAGTGGTTGAGACATTAGATACTGAGGGGCTAGTTACTGGACTAGGAACTACAACAGATATCAATTACAATCTCTCAATCATAATAACTCACTATCAAATCTTAACACTGTTACTGTACTATTAACTGATGGAAGATCTATATATGAGTACACACTGATGGTATAGGTACTCATTGGTGAGAGATTTGGTAATACAAGTTCATCTTCACTGGTAGATACTACATTCCTGGTTACACCTCCAGTAGTGTACTCAATCACATATCCATTAATCTCTGATGAATTGGTCCAGTTCACTTTGATACTATTAGCATTTAATATGAATCCTCTCACATTATTTGGAGGACCACTTGGAGCTAGAAAAGAGACAGAGGTATCTACTATTGATTAAAATATAATCATACCATGTAATATCACAGATTGATTGTAGTTGACTCCTCCAATCATTGCTATACAGGTAACATTAACAGACACTCCCAGTGGATCAGGATATACCAGTAGTGTGTTGTTGTATGTCAGGAAATCAATTGATGGATAGTTTGAGTTACTTTTCATCACTCCATTCACTAACCAGTAAACATCAGTTGAAGGATTTATATCAGTAGTTGTGAGACAATCAACACAATATTGAGTGTTAATGAGTTGTGTAATGGATGAGACTAGTGTCCAATTGATTGAATTAATAACTAGAAATACATCAACAATGTTAGTAGTACATTAAAAGGTGCAGTAGCAATACCTGGTAAGGTCTATACACTGATTGTACTAGCAGGTCCCAGTAATTGTTGATAGGCTCTGACCGTGATGCTATAAGTTGTTTCTATATTCAGTCCATTCAGTGTGATTATATTATTACTACTTCCCTCCACCTGTACTGTCTGAACAGTGTCTGTGTCACTAGTGACATTGACTACATATCCATCAGCATCAGATGAATCAAGTGCAGTCCAACTGACAGTGATAGTGGTAGCTGTCTTGTGGACCTCAGTAAGAGAAGAGGGAGCAGTTGCTGGTACTAATATTATTGGTAATAAAAATTATTGGCATTCATTGACACTACCTTTTACAGTTGCATTACGTATTCTAGTTGGCTGATCAGGAACTTGCACTACACACTGATACATTTGATCTCCAGTGGTTGATTGACTGATTGATCCACTACTGACACTCATTCCATCCCATGTGATATTAACAGTATATCTTACTGTGTATACAACAGGACCACTTAAATCAGTACCAGGGCAATTATCACTACCATCATCATTACATCCAGTGTAACTAGCCAGTGCAGTATTACCAATGTTCATGCTAATATCATAGATATTGAATCCAATTTTAATACAATTTAGTTTGTATTCCTGAGGATACACTGTCATATCAGAAGGAAGATCAGCAACTGTAAATGATTCTATCTCTGCAAACTCTACAAATGAGTATTACATCAGTAAGTGATTATAGTCTCCTCTTACTGAATATGGTAGCAGTGATGATGTTAGTACCAGGAGTTAAACAATTAGTGGGTAGGCAACACATATACTGACCATCACCATCTGCCCCAAGATAGTTTGAAATAGCTATGTGAACACTGAGGTTAGCACCTGATCCAGTAGTACATTGAACGTTTTGATTGCTACCACCATCACAAGGAACTGTTCCATTAGGACCAATCCATTGTCCGCCATTTAAAATAGCACCAGGTAATACACACTCTAGAGGAGTTGTTGGTCTGATACTATCATCAGTGAAAAATGATCCATTATTAGTATAACAGGTTCCATCATGCTTCAGGTAGATACCTATAAAACCTATACAGTTGTTATTATACACATCCAGTGTCTTACCTGAGGAAGGTGGACATTGACTAATAACTTCACTGACACTCAACAAGAAGACAACCACTTGTAGTGAAAACATTGTTGACCAAAGAAATGTCTGTGTTTATCAAATCATCTGAAACTGTTGTGATAGCTCAGCAAATAAATGTAGGTCTAGTTTTGTAAATAGACTTAGTGTAGTTCTAATGGGATAATTCAAGTCAAAGCAGTTATGGAGCCAGATGGCAGCATAAATATTATACACCAACACAAACACAACCCTGACCACCTCACTAAGAGATACTTACCCGCCCACAGATCAAGCTCATGATGATCACATGACATTTATGAACACAATATTATAATAGACAAACTTCAATAGGACATACAGTAGTAGAGACAGTGCATGTTTTTACTTATAATAAACCAACAGGCAATCTCTTCTCACTGCATTTTAGGGAGAGTATATACGTTACTTATAATACATTCCTGTTTTGTTTTTGAGTATTAAGTAATTTTTGACCCTGTATCTTGTTTCCTTACTATTATATCTTCATTTTTGAATTGTTGTTGTTATTTGTTATGCTGGCATGCATTATTATTATTATTATTATTACAAGAATAATGACTCAATCAGGACAAAAGAGAGAGACTAAAAGGGAAACCCCATAAGGAAAGAAAAAGAGAAACAGGAGACAAACACAACAAAAAGCCATAAAACCAAAATAAATAAATATTATAAAATGCTATTATTATCATCATAGGTTAATGAAGTTGTTTTATTTTGTACATGTGTATCTTCTTTATGATTTTAAAGAAAAGTAGTTGAACCTCACAAGGAAATCAATTAATTCTGAAAGAAATAGGTTTAGGTAGTGGCAACTGGCAAGCATTGAAAGAGATATTTTCCATCTTGCCAGTGTTTTTCACAGAACTTGACAGAAGCTCCTAATAAGGCATTTTCTTTATACAGCAGTTTCTGTTAGCTATTGTTCATTGTTTTAATACTGAACTTGATTAGATAGTAACACTAGAATAAAAATGCTGCAAATGTTAGTGGGTAGACAACACTTGTACCAGCCTTCTTGAGCTACTGGTAGTGACTGAGCAAGATAAAGACTAAGATTAGCATCAGGTGAAGCGACATTGGTACAGCAAAAAGGATCACTGTCATTATTACTGTTACAGTCAACAGGATCATCAGGATCAGCAACTCTAACCCACTGACCAGTAGTTAGATTAGTACCACGTAACACACGATATAGCTTTAGAAACTCCATTGACACTACTATCCCAAAAATACGATCCATTAGTATAACAGATTCCACCATGCCTCACTCCTGATACTGCCATTTTAACAATAAAATGAATAAAACTATAGGTTACAGTTTTGTTATGTTTTGACAAATTGAAACTATATACATGACGGTTTTCTTTTACACAAGCAAAGTGCATAAGATGTATATGTGTCACTCATTGAAATTAGTTTATTTTTCATTAACATAAGCTACATGACAATTGAAAACAATAACACATTTATTGTGACAAATGCATATGACTTAAACCATGCACATGTAAGTTTTGTATCTCAATGAATACATGTGTACACTTTCAGTTCACATCAAAATATGTAGTCTGGAAACCTGCCCCTAAATTTTTAGACTACAGATCTACACCAGAGCCGTATAGATATGATCAGAATCATCACCAATAGTCTTGCAGGGCTATGCAGACTACACCCTCCGTGGTGTGGTCTGGCGCCGTGAGACTAAATCATCAGCTTGTCAATTTCTAATTACATTTAGACTATCAGAATATTTGTTCATTTGCACCTGAAGAAAGCGTGAAAATGGCTAGAGTTGTCATTAGAGTTAAGACCATTGATATCCTCTTCCTTCTATTATTGTATATTATACAGCAAAGTCCAATACAATATAAATGTGTATTAATGAACTTCTAGTCTTCTACAATAAAGATACTTTTAAAATCACGACAGTATATTGAGTCCCAAGGCGTCCAGAATAGTGTGTACATGTATTGTTGGTAGCAACTGTAAAAATTTGTAAAAAAATCCAAATATAATTGGAATCAGTATAAGAACATGTATATGTATCAGGAAAAATATAAAAATTAAGAATTTCTCCTCTTCATTTTTGGCCAAAGACCCTGTATATTATTATTTTTTGATTTTTATTTTTTGAATTATAATAATTATAAATAATGCGTTATTCATAATTTATCTTTCCTAAAATAATATAAAAATGCATTAAAAATTAACAACAATAAAACTCACTCACTGTTTATAACTGAAATAAGATAGTAAGGATGAGGATGAGCTGCCAGTAGCCAGTCGTGGTGACTTAAATGAAGACTTTGCATTTGGTGTTGCCTTTCTTGACAAACCTAAGAAACACACACAATAATTTAATACTAGTACATGCAATAGACTATAAAGTGATGCTTTAATATAAAATGAGAGGTCTTCTTACCTAGTCTAAAAGGTAAAGGACTTGCTTTACATTTCAGAGTTGAAGGAGATGATTTTACAATAAAGCAATCCTCAGTATCAGTAGGAGTATCTGGTACATCAATACTAGTACTTGCAGAGAGTTTAGGTCTCTTAGTTTCTATAGTCTCACTTGTGAAAAGTTTACGTTTACTGTGTTGGGATTTTGAGTTCAATCCTTCATCACTGGTAAGGATTTCAGAGACTTCATCAACAGCAAATGTTCTTATATCATTTATTTCTTCTTTATCGTCATTGTCATCACTAATATTAATGTCTTTTTCGTCGTCTTGACTGCTGTCACTCTCTATTTCATGATTGTCAGATTCAATGTTTTCTTTCTCATTCTCGTCTAGTTCATTCCCAAGCCCAGAGTCGACTGAGCTTGATGAAGGTTCCTTTTCATTTACTATATTTTGAGTCTCATTTTGAGCTAATGCATCTAAACAAGACAGACTGTCAACGTTAGAAGTACTACTAGCAAAATACCTAAATGAGGAGAGAGAAAGAGAGATGCATCATGCATGGTTTAAGGTTTGAATTTTGAAGCAAGTCCACAGGATTTGGACATACATGCAGGTTTTCCTTTTTTCTAATACATACACATGTTCTTGTGCTGGCTGTACAAAAATTTTGAGCTCATTCCAACCAAAATTAGATTAAAAAAATTTTTTATAGTAGAGTTACTTAAAAATCGGGCTAAAGTCAATGTACTATAACAGGGTCTTTGGCCAAATTTTTCCAAAAATGACTAAGAGAGAATCATCCATTTTTATACTTTTTTCTGATACATATTCATGTTCACATGCTGTATAGCAAATTTGAGCTGATTCCAATTAAAATTAATCTTTTAATAAATTTTTGAAGTAGCCCCAAAGCCATGTACACATGTACATGTACTGCTTGTCAGCTCATGAAGCATGCTTTTTGCAGAAAATCCTGCCCTGATTATTATTATTTTTACTTTGATTTGACAGTGACTTTAGAGAAGACATTCCTACTAGACACTTGAACCGTCCCTCTCACTTCCTCCTCTGACTGTGAATTATTCATTTTTTCACTATACAAAAGCTTTAAATCATCCATACTAAGTGCATCATCTTCATCAGGGGAAGCCCCTAGTAATTACAATTATAATTCAAGACACTACTGTCTGATAACATTACTTTTTAATGTTCGACATTTCTTAAAATCTTTCTTAGCTTCCTGTGAAACTGGTAGCAGAGTTGTCTGCCGAGATATTGAGCCACTCCTACTTAGCACAGATCCACTCCAGGAGGAATGCCGCTGCAAGCTGGTAAAAGCCGCACCCTTTTTACACTAGACATAATTTTACAAAAATAAAAGGTTTAAAAATTTATTTAAATAATAATTCATCGTCTTAATAATATGCACATAATAAATAATAAAAGATCAGCAATGATAAGAAAATAAAATAAAAAGAGACTTGATTCAATGTATTTGATTTTTATATTATTCTACTTTTGGTGAGTGCTGGTCCATCTCCTCTAGAGTCAGTGGGTTTATGTTACCACGTGCAAGACCAACCTGCTTGGAAGGGGAATTAAAACTATACAAACACATCAAGAAAAATAAAAACAATTCTAAAAATTACAAGAATAAACTTGTTTAGTCTAGAATAGCCTGGTTCTTCTCTCCCTCCCTCTCTCTCTCTCTCTCTCTTTCTCTCTCTCTCTCCCTCTCTTTCTCTCATATGAAAAGGATACATTCCAGCATATTCAAGTTTCTCTACATCAGGGGGAGGTGTGTTGAGCCTGACCTGTGACTGTGATCTAGGATCAAACACCAGCTGGTACAGGAACGCTTGATCAGCTTGACGAAAGTGTTCCTCATAGCCAGGAGGTACTTTATGCTTGGAACCACTTTTGAGATACCTAATGACCTGTGGTGGTACTTCTATTTAACCATTTGCTAAAATAAAACATAAAACCCACTATTTTTAACTATTGACGCACATGCTCAATGGCACATGACAACAAATTTGCCAAAATAAAACCTTCCAATCATGCAATTCTACAAAATTCCACTCCATAATTACCATAAGGCATGAGGTATATGTAAATGCTAAATCTCTACAGAGTCTATGAACAGTACACAATAGCTGCTGGAGTCAACTAGCCTTCACGAAGGCTATCATTATCAAGTAAGATCTTGCTCTGTTAGCTTTTTAAGAAAGAAGCATGCAACCACGTGTTCTTGCGTAAACAATAAGGTAGACGGTTTGGTATGCCATTGGGTTTATAGGGAGAACCCTGTCTGAGGGTTCCCAAGGGCTGAGAGACCCAAGAACTGAGATCCTGTGACGGCATTGGGCAACTAAGAAACCTATGAAAGCTTCATCCTTATCCCACATTCCAATAAAAAGTTATTCCAGTTTTTCTTGGGTCAAACTCAGTTGGGGCATACATGTACATGTAGTATACATGTACATGTACATACCTTGTAAGGGTCTTTGTTGCATTTCTTCATTAATTTAGCAGCTGTGACTGGGCCAATACCGTGAACTGATGGAAGATAGTCACACCCACATAATATACACAAGTGACGGAAAGAATCAGGGGTAAAACCCTATCAATTAGAGCATTTAATAAATCCATTAATCAATTCTAACTACTAACTTTTAATGAAGGATTGCCTTTAGCAATATCTCTAAGCTCCATTAGTTTGCCATGACCTGTGTCATTCATCTTGAAGAAAACCTAAAAATAATATTAATACAATATCATCGTTTTTGGTGATATTAATAAAAAATAATGATAATATTATTGTTTTCCTATTGTTCTGCATTTGCATTCTAAATGTGTGTGGTACTGTGTAGAATAATATTAGGTATGGCAGGATGTGTGTGTGTGTGTGTGCATGTACATGTGCATAAATATTGTTTTGAGAGAGAAGAGAAGACTTAATTAAATGTAGTAAGAAAATACATGTTAATGCAGGCTCTTGTTAATATTTCTTGTAATTATTCTAATAATAATACCTGTGACACTCCGAATGCCAGGAGATCAGAATCCTCAGTAATAACAAAATCAGCCAGTCCTTCTTTAACAAGATAGGCCAGTTGAGCATCAGCTTCATAAGGAGCAACTATTACTTCAACCTTTTCCTTATATAGAAGGTTAATGAATGCCGAAGCAATTTCTGGAGATATCTCAACGCATCTCTGAAAACATTCTCTAGCCTCGGCCTCCTTCCCTTCTTTAAGTAGCGCCTTTCCTTGCTTCCGGTAGCTATCTCGACGCCTATAAAAGGTCGTTAGCTAAATGGGCGTTGGCTACTTACTCTTTTCTCTCTTTCTCTGTGTCATGTTTCATGGGGAGGTTGGCTCCATCAAAGACAAGGATGGGGTTGATGTCATACTGACGTAACAGATTGACTCTCTTCATGCAAAAATTGAGAAGGGGCCTAAATAAAAATTAAAAAATTAATCAAAAGCATTTAAGTTTGTACAGGTTTTGGATTTTTTCTTTCTTTGCGAGCTGCAGCTCAAACGGGCAGGAGTAGGCGCCTCTGTGCAGCCAGCAGTAGGCATCAACTGCTGCAGTTTTACCACGGAACGAGGCAAGATGAACATCCCTTTGGGCTCCCTGGAGAAATGGAAGGAGATTCTTGATACCCATCTTCCATGCTCTTTCCCGCCAAATAGTTTGCACGTCAGTATATTACCGTAATCTTAGTCACTGGTGCACGCCCATTACCACACCCATATCACCGGACATTCCAGTAAACTTCTGTGTAATTAACAATGTCGTCCCGCCCAAACCACACCCTAAAACAAGATGGCTACCGATGGCTATGGGATTGTCTCTGGTACAGCAGATTTCTACACTCCTGGGAGCGAGTCCTCCACTTCTCCTCCTCCTATTCCTTCAGGAAATCTTGAGGTCCGTCAGAGAGGCAGTGCTGGTGTCGCTTCAAAGTATCTTGAGAGTAAAGGATTTGGCTGGTTAATGGAAACTGATGATGAAGGCGGAGAGGAAGAACAAAAACCATTATTGTAAGACAATTATTTATTTAATGGTATATTTTGGAGTACGATAAATTTGGAAAGCAAGGACTGAATTTTAGCAAGATTATTTATTGGTGAGAAATGAGAAATCGCCAAATATAAATCTCTAATATAAATTACCAATATGAAATTCACCAATTAACTTTCCAAGACAATTTCACCAAATATTTCTCTTGCTAATAAATCATCTCGTATGATAAATAAGTAATTAATTATAATTACTGTAGGGAGGAGCTTGATATTGATTTAAAGGACATTTATTACAAGATACGTTGTGTTTTATTCCCGATACCATCACTGGGTCTTGAGAGACACGTCATAAGAGATAATCCTGATTTCTGGGGACCGCTTTTTGTTGTCCTGGGATATGCATTGCTTTCTGTATACGGCCAATTAACAGTAAATTGTATAATAATATTCATAATTATTTATTATTTGTTGCCTTAGGATGTAAGTATGACATTTTTATATTAATTTATTATCATTCTTACACAGGCTGTCTCGTGGATATTAACAATATGGATTGTAGGCTCATTCATTGTGTTCTTATTGACAAGAGTATTAGGAGGAGAGGTAAATTATATAGTACACAAAAAATTCTAAGAAATGCTAAAAATTAATTATTATCTGTTTTCCCACAAACTGGCTGTGAAATCACAACATTCAAATTTTTCTACATTTTTTGATACATTTACTTTAAAAATTTGCTAGTTTAACTTTAAAAATATAATATCTATTTATTTGCATGCCATTACATTGTGGACCTATAGGTATCATGTTCACAGACACTTGGTGTAGTGGGTTACTGTTTGTTGCCTCTTTTGATATCTGCTCCTCTCATCTCTCTCATCCACCACTCAGTTCCATGGATCAGCTTCATACTAAAGGCAAGAACAGTTCACATCTATTGCTTGACTATTGATAACTGTGTGTATCTCCTTGCAGGGTATGGCTGTATTCTGGGCTTCATTCAGTGCAGGATCTTTACTGGCACAAGAAGAGCTCTCTCATAAGAAGCCCCTTGTCCTCTATCCAATCTTTCTATTGTATATTTATTTCTTTTCAGTCTATACTGGAGCATGACCTCAGCTTGTGCTTACACACTAATACTGCTCCATCACTTTTATTATTATTTATGTCACAGCATGGACATTGATGAAATGACAATTATGTATTTTTATTTGCAGAATTAATCTTTTAAAACTGCAATGGAATAATTATATATGACTTATATGGTGAAAATAATAATGTTATTTTCATTAGTTCTTGCTGAAGTCAACTAGATCCACTAGTTCATTTAGTGTTTTTTGATGGCTATGTGTTGTGTGCAGCTGATGTTCCAAAGAAGCAATCAACTGCCAGTAACGCTTATGGAGAAGCTTGTCTCTGTAGGAAATTGCAAAATCAAAATAAGCTCCAGATTATTTTACTTATTGGAAAGCTGAGGATAATAATCATCAACAGTTTGCCGTTTCATATCTTCATCTTGTAACATTCCACCACTGAAAATGTCTGGTGCAACATCAATCTATATATACACATGATATATCAATTAATATAACTTCTACATTATTGGTCTACCTTTCCTTGCGCGTGGGATGCTTTATTTCTCCTAGTTATCTCAGTGGCTCCAGCCAAGTTGTCCACTATCACAGCAATGAACAGGCTATAATGCAAAAAGAGAATAAAAAGACATTACAAGGTTGTAGGCTTGTTGCTTCACTTGAAAAATATAAATGTCTCTAGAATTATGAAGAGCATCAAGTACAGCAGGATATGTTGATAATCTGAAATGAAACTGTCTATGCTTCAAGCCAACATGCAATCCATTACTTGGATAATTGTTAATCACATCTGCATACATGTAGTACCACTCATCAAGAGTCAGGAGCTGAAATAAAGTTATTGAGGCCTTTGCTAAGTTGCCAAACCGATCAGGATCAACCTCTGAATATAAACCACGACCTATGACAGCAAATATAACTAGAAAAAGTCAAGGAACTGAAAAATTGATTATATGATGTGCTTTCTTCTCTCTCTCTCTCTCTCTCTGAACTTCTTCTCTTAATGGCAGATACATAATATCAATGACGTTAGCAAGATGATGCTGCTTAAAGCTGCCACAGATTTGAGTGCCACATTGCTCATAATCACTTTCAGACTTTCCAACCAGCTACAAAAAAATTTAACATCATCATAAGATACTTTTGTGGATGTACTTGAGTTTTCGAAGGAGTCTCAATATTCTCAATGGGAGAAAAGCACCAATAACAGAAAATACAATAGATACGGGAGTCTTTCCAATCGAAATCATCAGTATGAAGTCAATAGCCATATTTAAAAACAGCAAAGCTTCTGCATTTAGTAAAGAGGGTACACAAATTTAATTCTTGCAATCATATGTGTACCAAAAACATTCCATGGGCTTTTGAAAAAGTCCAGCCGCAAAGCATAAATCCTGAGCGAGCATTCAACTGTGTAGACAGAAAAAAAGAAACTGTTCATTATCATGAAGTACCACTCTGAATAGAAAGAAAGAATGGAAGACGTGACAAAAAGATCACAGTAATCATGCATTGATGGGGGTGTTTAAATTTGAAATGAGAGCAGCTGTTATAATATTTTTGACTAGTTTTTGACCTACTTGTCCTGGCAACAATAGAAGGATAGGTATTCAAACAAATGAAAAGGAAATGAAGTACCACCACAAACAATATGACATAGTCAAACCAGCTCCTGTAAGTGACTACTTCATTTGCATAAACATGAAACACTTTCTCTTTTGGTAGACAGATTTTTGCTGCTTTCCTTAATCTGTTTTTAGAAAAAAATAATTTAGAGTAAAAAAACTTTATCATTTACTTGTCTGTCAAAATTTCAAGCCACTTCTTTGGTGCAAACTTCTGCATTTTTTCTTTGCTGAGCATTTTGATAATATTTGGAGGCGTGGCTCATTTTCAGCCACGCCTTTAAAATTGAGCCCCGCCCAAATATCTGCAAGGAAATGGAGCAAACACAACAACTCGAAACTGGCTACATGTCTCAAAGAGAAGGAGAAAAGAGCCCTTTCCCCTCAATTCATAAACCTATAAAGAAAGTTAAAAGGAAATTTTCAGTTAACCTTCGGAGCCAACGCTCACTGCTATTCAGGAAACCTATTGCTTTGCTTTTGTTATGGAACTCTATGGTGTATGGATACCAGTTCATTGTGCTCCGTTTAGTAACCAGTCAAAACCAACAAAAACAAGAGAGTTTTTGGTTATCCGAGTTTCTTGTTCTTCTCACAAACTATGTCCTCTCAGATCTCTTCTATCCGCTTGCTGGCTGGTTGTCAGACACAAAATTGGGTCGCTATCGTGTTCTGAAATACTCCATTTGGCTAATGTGGATCAGTGGTGGTATTGCCCTACTAAGTCTTATACCTCAAAATATATGCATCTCACTAGGCATGAAGATAGCAGTTTTAATAATTAACGCTATCTCTCTTGCCGGGTTTGATGTCAACATAGTACTATTTGGCCTCAACCATCTCATTGATGCACCTTCAGATCAGTCCAGTGCATTCATTCGCTATTACTACTGGACAAGAAATATAAGTTTTCTGGCTCTGAGTATATTGAATGTTATTGTGTGCATGTATACCCACACCCATGGTACAGAGTATTCCATGTTCATTATTCTGACTGTTAGTACATTGCTTCTTTCACTGGCTCTGGGGAGTGATTTTATATTTGGACGAATCCTGAAGGTGCATTACAAGAGATCAAATCCATTTCAACTTATCAGAAAAATACTCATGTACACTTGGAGGCATTCTTATCCGGAATTACGTAGTGCCTTTACTTACAATGAAAGTTTTACTCCTAAAAGAATAGACTATGCAAAAGAAATGTATGGAGGACCGTTTAAGTATGAACAAGTTGAAGACGTGAAGTCATTCTTAAATCTACTATTTGCCATTGTTGCTATAGGCATATTCTCATTCATGTATCTAGTAGTAAGTTGATTTTAAAATGTATTTGTATGTATATCTTACCTTCTCTCTTGTAGTCTTATAGCAGCGTTCACTACTTCATAAAACGAATCCAAAAGAGCACATACTTTACAGATATTGAGGTGTGCTGGCCATTGGATAATTTTTATTGGATTGTTAACCCACTAATAATCACAGTTCTCATTCCAGTGTACGAGTTCCTGCTACTTCCTTGCCTTCAGAAATATGTACCTCGGACTTTGAGGAGAATTGGGCTGGCAGTTGTGCTGCTGCTACTTGGTTTAATAAGTCTTTTTGTTTTAGACCTCACTAGTAAATCAAAAGATTTCTCTACATGCACCACTAATATCAGCAATAGATCTACTACTAATGCAACCATAAACAGCAGTAATATTGGGTTGGTGTTTATACCAGTCTTATTGTTAACACTAGCTGAAATGTTGGGAAAAATAGCAGGTATGATAAACATTGATTAATGCATGTACTATATAACTATGATTTATAGCACTTGAGTTCATTTGTGCACAAACTCCAGAAATATTCAAAGGATTCATGATGGGACTTCTCTTTGCAGTTCAAGCTATGTTTAATGGACTGGCTACATTAATAATTGGGCCATTTATGAAATCGCAATACAACCAAGATGTCAAATGGGGAGCAATACACTGTTTGGCTGGTTTCTACTCCATGCACATGGTGCTGGGTGTTCTTGCTCTGATTTGTTATGTTTTTGCTGTCAAAAAGTACAAAAGACGTGAAAGAAACCCAGTCATTAATGAACAGCAACTGATAGAGTCTTATTATGAACACATGTTTAATGAGAGAGACAAAAATGAAGAGAGGATGATTACTCATGATGTTACTATTAACAATTAAAAAGTACCAATTTGTGTTTTTATGCAAGTGTAAATTTAATTAACTATAATTATTTTTAATTATCATCTGTCAGTGTCTGGAGATCTAGACACCTTTTCTGTTATTTCAGAAGGTTCTTCAGAGTCAAAATACTCATCTTCAAAGTCTCTGTTCTTTATTGCGCTGTCATCATACTCAATATTTCCATCCACAGTACTGTAATCAAAATCCTGATCATCTTTACCATCCAAAAATCTCAGATGCATTAGTCGCAGAAACTCCTTGCGATAAAGGAGTTTCTCTTGAATGGCTTCAACAGGATTGTCACTCAGTTTCTCTCCCTCCCCAGATTCAGTATCTGTCTCTCCTTCTAATACTTGTGCCAGTAATGAAAGTTGGTCTTGACCCTCTCCTAGCCTACGCTTTTCCTGATCACTCAAATACTGGCCGATATACTGCTGATAAAGAGAAGGGCAGCGTTCCTTCATTACTAGTTCAGTGAAATAGTCGGTTGTCTCTGTCAACACTTCAATGGCTCTGTATCGTCTGTTCCTGATAATCCCTTTCCTATAATCAGGGCTCTGGCCCTTGCGGAACTCTTTCAGTCTGTAGGTCACTTCATAGTCATTATAATTATCAAAGTATTGCAACTGGTTCTCATTCAGTGCAGATCCAAATCTCATTAGAAAGCAACCAGGAGATGATTCTAGCAATTCTCTTAGTAGTACGAACTTTTCCTTCTTGTTCAAATCCGGCTCATCCCTTTGCTGCCTCTTGATGACTAGACCAGAAGCACATACAGTCTCAAAAACGCTCTGCAAGAGCTCTTCTTTACCTGCAGTTGCAGCGGCCATGTTTAATTTATAACAGGACCACGCCTTTAGAATAATAAAAAGGCGTGGAATACACGCCCACCCACGTGATACCATCATGGCCAGTGACTTTATTGGTGATGTTTGGGTAGGAACTTCTTTAGGAGTTTTAAAAGGTTAGAGAGCTTATTGGAGTCAAGTTATCATAATTATATCATACCTCAGGTCTTTCTGTATCCAATAAACAGACTCTTAGTTTCTTACCCGCAGGATTTCCTCTTGAAAAATGTGATAGGACGAGAGAAGTAATGAGCATGTCCTGGGAACACAAGAGCAAAGAAAGAGTGAGAGAACTAGCCATCGTTGTGTGTTACTCTTTTTGTTAGTTTTATATGGGCCTAAGGAATGGTAAGGTTCTATTATTTGATTGTCAGAGAAATTATTTTGCGGCCGAAACTGATTTGGGAGGAGGTGGTGGGTGTGGTCACTTTGTAGGCATCGCAAAGCATAGCCAGTTAGTTTGATTATTATTGAAAGTATTTTTACAATTTCATTAGTAATTTAATAACCTGTAATGACAAGGGAATCATTTCAATATGGCCAGACAGTCAGGAAAAGAAGGTGCTCTTATTTTATTCTTTATTGTAGTGAAAATTATTTTTTTATAGTCTGAGATTAGTGTGGGCGGGCCAGTTGATGTCATGTCTGCTAGTCCTGAAGTTGATCTGATGATGGCGACCGGAGGAAAGAACAACGATCTCAAATTATGGGATGGCAATAGGCCTGATGCTCTGCCTATTTTTAAAGCAAAAAATGTAAAGATTATAATTAGTATTAATCACTTTATAAATTTTTTTGAATCCCATACCAGGTCCCTCATGACTATCTCAATCTTCAAGTTCCTGTTTGGGTTACTAGCATTGGGTTTGTACCAGACACTGGGGAACGTCCCTGTATTGCCGTGGGAACAGGATATCATCACGTAAGGAATCACATACTGCCCTCTTTTTTAATTGAGTAATTTCTATATTTTGTGTGTGTGTGTGTGTAGTTGAGGCTTTATGACACTCGAGGAAAGAGGAGGCCAGTTTATAGCAAGTTATGGGAGGAAGCTCCAATCACTTGTTTGGATGTATCAAGTGATGGAAGGTCTTTACTATGATCTTAAAATTTATTTATAATTTTCTATTATATTTAATAGATACTACTTGGTTGGTAATAGTCATGGAAAGATAGCTAGAATTGATATAAGAAAAGGTATGTATTATGGTAGTGTCTGTCAAGAGTGCTGCATGAAAGTGATAAAATGCTCATAATTCGAAAATTTTTTGTCGGAAACTGCTCAAACTTTCTAGATAGCATAAGGACATCAATGTGTATTAGAAAATGTAATAAAAATTAGGGGTGACTTTGGAGTCATTTTTTAGAAAAAACCATGGGCTATAGTACAAGGTATTTTTCAAAAATTGGCTCATTTAAAAAATTTTAATAACTCAAAAAATATTTCTCAGAATTGGCTCAAACTTTCTATGCAATATAAGGACATCAATATATATTAGAAAATTTAATAAAAACTAGGGGTGGTTTTGGAGCCATTTTTCAGAAAAAAACTATGGGCTCTAGCTTTTTCAGTTAGAATTGGCTCAAACCTTTCACATAGCATAAAGACATCAATATGTATCAGAATGGAAATAATATGATGTGCTATTATTTTTATCATTAATTTATCAGGAACTGTCCTGAATCGGTATCATGGATTTGGCGGTTCAGTGACTAGTATAAGCAGCTGGTCTGGTGAAGATGACAATGTGTTTGCTGCTTGTGGACTGGATAGATATTTAAGAGTATACAGAACTGAGCCACCTCAAATCATACACAAGGTACAGTAGTGACATAATGCACATGCTGTTACTGTGCAATTACATTTACTGTTACAATTACATTTACATTTACTTTTACTGTTTGGCAACATTGTCTTTAATTCTATTAGCAGTCAATCGTGCATTGATGATTGTGATTAATTAGGCATACATGAAACTTATTTGTAACCAAGTCCTAATGTCAGGGCTCCACACAAACTCTGATAAAGAAGACACTGATGGGGAGGAACAAGATGGAAAAGTGAGGCAATACTGAGTTTATTAAGTTTATTGTATGATGCATTATTAATTATTATTGAAGGAGAGAGTAAGAGTTGGAAAGAAAAGAAAGAGAGGGAAAGTGTCTGAAGATGCTGATGCTAGCAGCACTGATGATAGTGAGAATGAACTATGGGAAGGAATGGAACAAGTTGTGACTTTGAGTTAGTTCCAGTTATTTATATCATCATAATAGTTATTATCTCCTCATTTTATAGATAATAAGAGAAAATCAAAGCATAAAATTAATTAAAAATAAAGATTAAAGATAATACTTGTCAGAAAATATTAAAGATTCTGTGTTAAGACTGTCACTCCTTCTCTCCTTCAGTCTCTTCTGTTTTTTCATTATCTTTGCTACTTTCTTTGTTCTTTTTCCTCAGCATGAGCTTTCCTCCTGTTCTCTTTATGCATTTTCTGCATTTCTTAACACTCTCTCTCACATTCTCAATCCGTTCCTGTGTCTGGGCAATGATGAGGGCTATGAATGCAAGTCCAAGGAACAACCAACAGATAAGACTAAACCGATAGAGCCCACGGAATGTCTTTGGGGCAGTTGGAACAAAATCACCGAAACCGACTGTAGTGAGAGACACAAAAGTGAAATAAACTGCTTCAAAGTAGGTCCAGTCATCAATGATAGCAAATATAATAGCAGGTATGAAGATGAAGCTCACCAATCCGATGGTAAATACGACCAATATTTGTCCCCAATCAAACGTAACTCGTCTTCTGAGACATCTTGTGGCTCGGTCGACTCCTTTGTTAAGTACTTGTCCCAAGAACCCAAGGAATATCAAAGTGAGGGGTATACCAACCAGTGCATAGGGTATGAAGAAACCACGTCCACCATCAGTCTCAGGAGCAATGGAACCATAACCTGTTAAAAGGATATTAAAAATGACATGAATGAGGTGTGAGAATTCATTTCAAATAATTACCGATTGTTGTAATAACAGTTGTGGCAAAGAAGATAGCCGATCCATACTCCCAGTTGTTAGTCGGCTGATTGTTTGATGCATCAATGGCTGACTGTGCTACCCTCCTTACTAAAGCCATAGCCTCCTCTTCTGTTAGGTTGGTAAAGTTCACCAGTTGATCCACTATATTGTTGAAGGCCCTAATGTATGTTTCATTGGCTGCTGTTATGGCCTCATTTCGTTTTGTCTCTGCCGGTAGCTCAAAGGCTAGAAATATGGCACCACCAACGAGTATGTATGTCATTACAAGAGCAAATAGGATGAAGGCTTGGTTGTAGATGTTCAGGTTACAGAATAAGCGGGTGAAGTAGGCCCTGGAACACTCAAACCCAGTATCCTCTGGCTCTTCATCCTCTGCTGTGTCTTCTTGTGGCTTTTCTGTTAGCTCACGACTCTCGCTGTCCTCTCTATCGCTAGCAACAGCAGGAATTTCTGACTCGACCTCTTTCTCCATTTTTCATGAATTGGGTGTGGTTAATACCTAATAAATTTAATGAGCTCCACCCATTCATTGCTGGAAAATGCATACCTGCAGGAGTGCAGGTGTTCCTTGAACATTGAGTACTTAATTGCAAAGGATGTTTCACACTTGCTACAGCCTCTTAGAGACTATAGTGTCACCAGAAGGTCATGTCTGTTCCTTCTAAAGGTATATTAAGTCACGTTGATAGTGAGGGCCAGTTGCAAAATGCCAACACTGCAAGATCAAGGAAATCATCCAGAATAATGGCACTAAGAAGAGCTCAGACTGCTCTTGCTTTGTTAGAGAAACAGCTGTAAGTGGATACATGAATGTTTTTTTTTATCACTCTCCTCTCTTTTTTTCTTTAGTTGGTATGTTGGGCCAGTTAGTGAGAGAAAAGCTGAAGAAATCTTAACCAAACTTGGATCACTTGGTAGTTTCCTGTTAAGAGACTCACTGCTACCAGAGGCAGACTATGTCCTCTCAGTCCTGTAAGCTCCTAATTATTAAATGACCAATACTTATCCTATTTGCATGCAGTGGGGTTGAAGGACAAATTGTTCACTTTCCGGTTGTTCTTTCTGAGGAGAACTCATGCACAGTCAATAATTATAGGTTTGATGACATTCCAACTGCAGTAACTTTCTACTGTGACAACAGACTAGCAGGAGTATTCCTACAGCCACCAGTATGTATTTATCACTATAATTCATCATAATTTCTTTCCTGCATACATGCACATATAGACTAGTCCAATAATCAAGGAATCTGATGTTTCAAGAGCTTGCCCAATTGTACGTTCTGTTCAGTTCCCTAAACCACTTACCACAACATCAGGATTTACGCCCAATCACAATCAGCAGCAGCCGTCATCTTATTCTTCGCTAAGGCAGGATCAGTTCAATGGTAAAGGATACAGAGAGAATGGGCCTACAGGAGTCAAATCAGTGCTTCACGAGAGAAAGGTGAAATTTGATAGTCAGGAGTCATGGATTAGCACCACCACTAGTTATGAAGAAGAGGAAGCAACCAGTAGCCCACCACCTCCTCCTGTCATTAGGTATCAGACTAGTGAAGGATCCATTTATGCCTTACCTCATAAAGTGTCTTCAAAATTGAGTCAAAAGGGAGGAGAAGGAACCAAGTCTTCTCGGAATAAAACTTATGGATCCTTCAGTGATAAATCAAGTGATAAAGAATTTGGTCAAAAGAAAGCATTATTTGAGCACTTGGTGCAGACACAAGAGTCCATACCAACCCAACCAGTAACTGAAACTAAACAACCAAAGACACTGAAAAGGAAAGACAGCAAGAGCAATGCTCCCTTCCCTCCTCCTCCTCCTCCTCCTCCACCTCCTCCTCCTCCTCCATTTAAACCAAAACCAAAGAGGACATATGAGAGGAAGCCTGAGCCTTTTCAAGAACGGGATTTCACACCTCCTTGGAGTCCCCATGGTCCAATGATTGCCATTCCAACTGCAATACTAGCTGGCATAATGTCTATGAAAGCAATGACACCTGAAGATGACGAGGAGCATCCTCTTTTACACTCGCCTCGTCCCTTCCTTGACCACGAGGAAGGGAGACAAATGACCCCTCCATTCACGGGCTCCACACCACCCATCCCACCACAGAGGATTGAGAGCGCACAGTGCGGGAGCTTGAAAAGGAAGTCTATATACAACAGCATGGACAGCATCCTGGAGTTAGACAAAGGAGGGTCTAATGGAGGTGCCCTTGTACGAAAAGGTTCTTTTACATCACTCACAAGTTCACCAAGTCTTGGGGTTGAGGGAGGAGCTAGTGCAGGAGCTTTGAATCGCTTTATGAATTTCTTTAGAAGAAAATGATTTACATAATAAATTAATAGTTACTCCAGGTGTGTGTGTGTGTGAGTGCTAATGTACACATACATTATTAGTTAATAGTACATTCATCAATTGATTGTTAAGATGTATATTTGAACAATAGAATACAGTTATCTTTTTGTCATTAGATTCAATCAAGTTCTTGGTGCTATCACAAAAGAGTATTAATTTCAAAACAGGTGCAAACGTGGTACATGTCTTACCTCCAAAAGCATCAGGCATCCTCTCAATACTATAGCGATTCTTTGATATGTACATTATGGGTACTCCCGGTATCTTCCTCAGTCTTCTCTTTAAATCTCTATCACACGTAGCCACTATATAACAACGATGCTGCGTCACTCTGTCGACTATGCAGTCATCGGCATAGGTTCCTTTGTGTAGGCAAGGGAGCCTCTCAAACCGAGGGTCACTGATAATCCTGTATTTATGAGAGGGAGTGAGGAAGTGTGATTAATAAATAGAATGCAGAGGATTGACAGGTTGACATACTTTTGTGCAACTCTGAATTTGGTGCCAAGTTTTTCCAATTCACCTGCAACGCAATCAGTTATGTGTGGGACGCCTTTTATAAAGGAAGAGAGAAGTAAAAATAGAAGGGACAATAAAGACAAACATACATTTAGCATATAGACAATCAATCATTGATTGGAAAAGGTCCAGCTTGTTTTTAATGGAAAAATTGACAAAGTTAGTGTCCACAATGACATAATAGGGAGGGCCCAACTGATCGTTATACGCAAAAAATAATGAAGAAGGAACTTGAGGACTACAAATAAAGATAAATATTTTCATTTCATGCACAAAATTAGCTTCAACTTAAAATTTCTGTGTTGCTCACACTTGTCGTATTTTCTGTTCTTCAATTTTCTTTTTCTTCTCTTCTTCCTTCTTCTGGTTAGCTTTTCTATGAAATTAAAAGTGACCATCATTTATAAACGCAATGGTGGAAGCTTACATTCTGGCATCTCTGACAGAGAGCATCTTTTTCATTACTGAATATTTCCTCGCCTTCTTATCTTTACCCTGAATAAAGAAAATATAAATAATCCCTTTCTGAATGTCAAGAACTCACCATTTTTATCTACTACACGTGTGGCCAACGCCCACTACACCGCCCAACATAATTAATAATTATCAATTTAATTTATTGCAGAATTTTTACTGCACAAAAAAAACATTAAAAAGAACATTAAGGACATTTCTCTTAACATAACAAAGCACAAAAATATATTCTGAAGGAAGCTATAACAATAACAATAACAAAAATAACAACAATAATAATATAATCTCTTTTAATTTTTAATTTGACTCTACAAGACACGAATTGCCCCTCTCTCTAGCATGAATGATCATCAGCCCCTATAATTAATGAAATTAATGAATAGCATAGCAATGAGAGGGTCTTAAACCTTTTTCAGTCCTTTAAGCCAATCGATGGACTGCTTGCGGGAGTGAGATGGAGAGGGGGAGAGAGTAACGTCTATCTCTTCCCCATCTTCAGTGTCACTTCTATACGTCAACTTTAGACCATTCAACTTATTTGTAGGTGTACCTAATAATAAATATTTTACTAGAAGAATGTAAAACATTATGTGGCTCAGTCAGCCCCCAAGTGACGCTATTGTTGTGCTACATGACCTTTCTTGCTGCTAGAGAAGTATTCAGATAACACTTTATAGTCTTATCTTGTTGATTGTTTCGCATTTCTTTGCTGCAATGAGCACAGGCTTGCTGATAGCCGCCACTTTATTTCGTTGTGACCACACCTGCTTCCAATGAAGATTAGGCTATTTAACTTTTAACAATAGTTACACGACCGTACGCGTGGTACATAAATACAGACAAACTGACTCTCTTCATCACAGTGGGCTTCGTCCAATTATTTGTTTATTTATAGACAACGCCCACTTACCGTCAGGGGCATGGCCAGTGATGGATTTAATTTCCATTATAGAGGACATGAGCAATGAAGGGTGAGAGCCACTCCCCCCAGTGACAATAATTTGAAAATGATCGCTACTGAGCTTGCAATTATGTATGCCGTCAGCATCAGATAGTTCAAAATATGCACCTGGAAAATGAAACGATAATTACCGTAGGGCGCCTTTTTTTCGAGGGCTATGAATTTCGTGGATTTTTATTTCGCGGATTTAATTTTCGCGAATTTATGCCGTCTGCCATCTTGTACCGTATTGATTTGATTTTCGTGAAAGTAATTTTCGCGAATCTTTAAAAAATCGCGAAATCCGCGAAATTTATAGCCCTCGAAAAAAAGGCGCCCTACGGTATTATCAATGACATGATAAAAGTGAACAAATTAATTTGTGAAGCTATTTCAAGGGTAATTACCCATAGGCATGGCAAGCATTAGTACATAATTAAGATAATGATTAAGGTGTTCCTAACTTCCTATGTCATGTACAGTAAACATAGACATTTGTAGACATACTACACACTGGGCAAAGTGTCAATCATTACTACCTTCTTTAGCCTCAACTATCAACCATTGTATTCATTGGTATTGACAGACACCCACTCACAAACAAAAAATGACATATTGTACATACACAGTAAACACACAATCAGTATTATGATAAGACATAGAGACAACACAAAAAGGAACATTCATGTACATGTACATAATAAACATACACAATTAGGAATTAAAATGATGATGCTTATGCTTGCCATAAAGCTACATGTACATTATGATGAGCTACATTATGATAATAATTCCAATCGACCAACGAACCAACCAACCATTTTCTAGTATTTTCAAATGATGCTTGTAGAACTCTTCCTCCCCTTGACACAGTCGTGCACAGTGCAAGCAGACTAGGACTGGATCAACGAAACCCATCCTTCTTAGAGTCTGCTTCTCTGAGCAATCGCTGCATATCACACTACCGCATCTCCGACAATGATGCTGTCAGAAAAAGAAAGATAATATAGAGATAAAGTGATAGAAAGAGCATGAAGAGGTAGAAAAGTGGGAGTAATAGGAGGAGGATGGAAGAGGAAGGACACTTACTCTTCTGTGAGTAATAGTAAACTTGTTTTTACAATTATCACAAACGGCACTCTGGATGAATGAGAGAAAAGAGAGACAGAGAGAGAAAGGAACTGAAATATGTCAAATATTCACAGGACGCTGGGAGAGGAATATAAAATGAAAAGTGCGTGTGGGTTTTACCTTTTCGTCCGGATGCCATATGGGCTCAGGGAGGTCGAAGAAGGAGGCCTTCTTACCAACCATACGGAGACCGTGGCGAGTGTGCTGGAGTATCTTCCCTTCAGAACTGGTCGCCATCTTTGCAATTATCACTTTATCAGCAAAGTGTTAATGTTAATTAAAAGTCAATCACCACGCCCTCAAGTTACGAGCCCCACCCAAAACTTTTAAACTCCCACGCACAAAGGGGGCAGAGTGGGGGTGTTTTGTGTGAATTTAGTCAATTCACACGTGAGGCAGAGGTTAGAAAGCACAAAGAAGCGAGCTCCAACATGTCTTCTCGTCCAGAGGTCAAATACACAAAGTTGTTCATTAACAATGAATGGGTTGATTCTGTGAGTGGCAAGACCTTCCCTACCATCAATCCTACTGATGGAGAGAAGATATGTGATGTCTCTGAAGGAGACAAGGCTGACGTTGATAAAGCTGTTGATGCAGCAAGGGAAGCATTCAAGCTTGGTAGTGTCTGGCGTACAATGGATGCCTCTGAGAGAGGAAGGCTCATTGGTAAACTCGCCGACCTGATTGAGAGGGACAGGGAATATTTGGCCAAACTAGAGACACTTGACAATGGGAAACCATTCCACGTTGCTATGGCCGGAGACCTGGAGCTCGCCATACGCTGCTATCGTTACTATTCCGGATGGTCTGACAAGATATTTGGTAAAACGATACCTCTGGATGGTCCGTACATGTCCATGACACGTCACGAGCCGATTGGTGTCTGTGGACAAATAATCCCATGGAACTTCCCTCTTGTGATGCAGGCATGGAAACTGGGACCGGCTCTTGCCTGCGGTTGTACCGTTGTCATGAAACCGGCGGAGCAGACCCCATTGAGTGCTCTTTATGTTGCATCTCTTATCAAGGAGGCTGGTTTCCCTCCTGGTGTT
>NW_003546312.1:285675-291082 GCF_000090795.2 Amphimedon queenslandica | reverse complement strand
ATGATGCTATTGAGCAATCTCATGACTACCTCTTCTTCAATCAGGGTCAGTGCTGCTGTGCCGGCTCTCGTATATTTGTTGAAGAGTCCATCTACGACGAGTTTGTAAAGAGAAGTGTTGAGCGTGCCAAGGCCAGACGTGTTGGAGATCCTTGGGATAAGTCCTCGGATCAGGGACCTCAGGTGGATCAGGCCCAGTTTGATAAGATCATGGGTCTGATAGAGAGTGGGAAGAAGGAAGGAGCCAAGTTAGAGTGTGGCGGTAATCGTGTCGGTGATAAAGGTTTCTTTGTAGAGCCCACGGTCTTCACTAACGTCAACGATGAGATGACGATAGCCAAAGAGGAGATATTTGGTCCTGTGATGCAGATAATGAAGTTCAAGACGATAGACGAAGTGATTGAGAGATCCAACAGGAGCCTTTACGGTCTTGCTGCCGCCATCTTCACCAAGAACCTGGATAATGCTCTGATGCTAGCTCAGGGCCTGCAGGCAGGATCTGTTTGGATCAATTGTCACAATGTGTTCCTTGTACAGTCTCCATTTGGTGGTTTTAAGGAGTCTGGTATTGGTAGAGAGTTGAGTGAGTATGCTCTCCATGAGTATACTGAAGTGAAGAACATCACCATTAGGATCCCTCAGAAGAACTCTTAAACTCTTGAACCTTTAGTAACACGTAGTTTGAACAAACAATAATTATTGTGCTGCTTTGATCCTTTTTTGCTGAGGCTTTATTTTGTTAGATTAAAAAGTTTATCTATTGGTTTGTCATGCACTGCAGCTTGATTGGCCACAAGAATTCATTTTGGCTACTACTGTAATTACTACGACATCTATCTAAATTCTACACATACATGTACATCACACAAAAGAAAAACAATTAATCAATATAGTAGAGAGTAATTTTATACTCTTGATACAGTAAGTATATAGATTAATAAATAAATTAATTTATAATGTATTGAGTTTCTTTGCTGCTTCTTTCTTGAATTTCCTACGAAGCATCTTGTTACGACTGAAGAGATGACTCAAGTTGGAGTGCATGGAATCCTTATTGATAGAGTCTTCAATTGCTGTAGCTAAATCTTCATCTTTACTAGTAACAAGAGCAACAACTATAGGGAGAAAAAGAGAAGGAGTTGCAATTAATGTATGGTGTCAGTATCTATATATGCCCATTCATAAGTGCTTTATTAGTCTCTCCTAATGTTACTACAGTAGATAATACATACTTGCTAAAAGAACTACCGAAATGCTATTTTTGAGACAAGTTGTCAAGTTAACACCTCAAAGAGCTCATTTTTACCTTAAGGTGCAAACAGGACTTTAAAATAAATAACAATCAGTTCCTTTATAAAATTTTTCACAATTTAATTATCCCGGTATTATTAGTAGTTCAAACTTTCCTATGAAATATGACGGCATCAATACACTGTACAAGATGATTTATTGCCAAGAGTAAAATTTTGGCAAATTTTCCAGTGGAAAGTTAATTGGCAAATTGTATATTACCACGTCTATTAAGCATGCTCAGATTGAAACAAAATGGTGAATTTTATATTGGAAATTTCTTCATAGAACCACCAATTGCCAACATTAATTCCTCGCAAATAAATCATGTTGTACATTATACATGTACCAGAATAATTTAAAATATAAACATAACTTCATTTATTAACATCTCAGTCCATACCTTTTCCAGGTTTCCCAGCTCTTGCTGTTCGACCGGCTCTATGTAAAAACCCTACAGTGCCAGTAGGAAAGTCGTACATAATGACTGAACTGATATCAGGTATATCAAGTCCCCTGGAGCTAAGGTCAGTTGAAATGAGAACCTTGATATTACCAGACTTGAAATTTTCAATTAATGAAACTCTCTTCTTTGGAGTAATGTGCTTATGGAGCTGTCCAACCTTGTTTGACCACCAAAGGGAAGAGGAGGGGGAAGGAGAGCACGTAAATTCTTCTAGCTTGTTGTATAGCTCTTCGACATTACTTAAAGTATTACAAAAAACAAGTATTTTCTGAGACTTATCTCTCTTCAGTTCATTGACTAGAGTTTGGAATTTCGTGTCAGTTCCCTCACTCTCTGCCAAATACTCAAACTTAAACTGGCTATTGGAGAGAACCTGGTGAGTGTTATCAGTACTCACATATACTGTCTCCCGTGGGAGCCAGCGCTTTAGTAGAGTCCCAACACTTTTCGGAGACTTTGATGGAAGTGTAGCAGCTGTCAAGATAACTTGCACTCTTTCTTTGCTCTCTGTCCCTCCCTTTCTTAATGAATTATTCTTACATTGTGGAACAAAAGTTTCTAGAATGTCCCTCGAAGCACTTTCATGTCCTCCAGAAAACAAAATATCTGCCTCGTCATAACAGATAAACTCAAGGCCCCTCAGAATCTTTTTTATATCGTACTGGAAGATAAAGGTTGGTGTGGTCACTACGAGATGGGTCGGGTTTGTCATTAGAAGAGGACGATTGGAATAAGCAACACTAGAATGAAACCCGTAATCTTTTGAAAGGTCTTGAAAATAGTGATTAATCTAGAAATAGAATAAAAGGATTAGTATCTAATGTATTTTATACATTAAAATCATGTTATGCTTTTGTCAACAGTATAAGCATGAGACTGTTTGGATTTATGGTCACCAGAACTATAGCAGCTGTCAAAACATCATAAAAAAGGATTGTCCATCACACAGTACACAAACTACTGACCTGATGTGCTAGATCAGCAGTGGGGACCATCACAAGAGCAATTGGTGATGAGACTTGCTCATTAGTGGTAGAAAGATGTATCAGTCTCTGAAGTATTGGGAGCAAGAAGCCTAAAGAGATGCATATACAGTGTCCATGTACACACACACACACATACAAACACACACTTAGGGCTGAGGCTATTATTTGGAAATAATTTTGAGAATAATGGGTCTAAATTTTAACTAGGTAGAATAATGATTTGAAAAAAGAATAGTGGGTGGAAACTGCTTAAGAATAATTAGAGTGGTTTGCAGCAAAAATCATTAATAATCATATAAAAAACTTTAATAATTGTTAATTAACTAGTAATAATAGTTAACTAATAATAGTTACTTAAGTAATAATAATAGCTAAGTTAACTATACATAATTTGCACAGACTCCTCTATGAACTGACAAAATGTGTGCTTATCATTAAAAAAATGGAATATAAGTTGGGAATAATAGGGAGTTTTTTTGAGAATAATGAATGTTTTTATAAGCATATCAGAATAGAATAATGGCTGATTTTTTGAGAATAATAGCCTCAGCCCTACACACACTACAAAGTACATTATGTATGATACACGAAGGAGCTGATGGGTATTGTAACATTATAATAAATGTATGTACCAAGTAAAAAGTTTGCGGTTTTTTATGCCCTGTCTTGTACAGGGGCTTCATATAGTACAGGGACTTGTCCTGTATTATACCCTGTCACTGTACAGGGTATTTGGCCAAATTTGCCAAAAGCAACTAGGAGAGAATTCTCCATATATATATATATATATATATTTTTTTTTTTAAATACAAAATGTCCTTATATTGTGTAGAAAGCTTAAGGTCATTCTGATCAAAATTGAAATTTTAATGAATTTTTAAAGTTGTTCTAAAATCAGACCAAAAACCTTGTACAGGGTCCTTGGTTAAATTTTGCCAAAAATGACTAAAAAAGATATCTCCATTTTTATAAATTTTTAGCGTAGAAAGTTTGAGGTCATTCTAATCAAAATTGGAATTTTTATGAATTTTTAAAATTGCTCTAAAACTGGGCCATTGAAGTCTTTTTACCAAAAATGACTAGGCTCCATTTTTATAATTTCTTTCTGATACATATAGAGTAAGTTGGGGCTATTCCATTCTGTCCCTCTGTATAAAGGAATGAAAAATTCATGTGGAGCAAGGGTAAGAATAGCCCCACCTAGGTGGTCCTACTTTTTCTATTATAACTTTCTAAGTGTAGCAGATACATGACTAAGAGCAAGACAGATCAATTTAGCAGAAAAATCTATTT
This sequence comes from Amphimedon queenslandica, assembly GCF_000090795.2. Lineage (NCBI taxonomy): Eukaryota > Metazoa > Porifera > Demospongiae > Haplosclerida > Niphatidae > Amphimedon > Amphimedon queenslandica. Next base: position 287,048 of record NW_003546312.1, on the reverse strand, counting down.
ATTACAGTACCAAACAAAAACTTGATTCCTACATGGCAAAAGTGAAAGACGCAGTCAAATAATTAGTCTTTCTTCAGGTTGAAATAGCCCCGAAATACCGATCACTTTATGTACAATTTTTATTCAACTTCAAACCGAATTTTGCATGCATTAATGATGAAGAGAAACAATAGACTTAGTAGAACAACACAATGATAAATAAAATGAGCGGATAAAAGCAACAAAAAGTGAGTTATGACTTTGTAAATATTTTAGTGCAAAAACCGGTCAGAATAGCCTGACTTACTCTACATGTTTTTATGTTGTGTAGAAAGTTTGAGCTCATCCCAATCAATATTAAATTTTTACAAATTTTAAAGACATTCCAAAATTTTGCCAAAGATCATTGACTTACATAGTGTCTTTCCTGATCCAGTTTCTGCATTAGCCACTACATGATTACCATTCAATGCAGGCACCAAACACTATTAAATACATAAAATACACATTCATTAATAATTACTAAACTGTGTTTATTAGTTTGCTACACAGCAATGTCTTTCGAACATGCATAGTATAAAAAAAGTAAAATAAAAAATGGTTCATTATCAATTTTTACATTACTTGATTACAGCATTACAAAAACATACTTTACTCTGGATATGAGTTGGAGATTTAATATTAAATGATGAAGAGAGCTTATCACAGAGATAAGGAATAATACCAAGATCTTTAAAGCTGCTAGATGAAGCAGATGAGCATGCCCTCCATTTTAACAGGAGCATCATGAGACTGCACGTGTTCATGAATAATTCATAAGCAAAAACTAATAATTGGACTACTAAACCGCAAAAGCAAAAATTAATGATTGATAATGGGAAGTTATTATGCTACAAAAAGTACTGCAAAAATGAAAGTTTAAGAGTTCTTCTGAGGGATCCTAATGGTGATGTTCTTCACTTCAGTATACTCATGGAGAGCATACTCACTCAACTCTCTACCAATACCAGACTCCTTAAAACCACCAAATGGAGACTGTACAAGGAACACATTGTGACAATTGATCCAAACAGATCCTGCCTGCAGGCCCTGAGCTAGCATCAGAGCATTATCCAGGTTCTTCGTGAAGATGGCGGCAGCAAGACCGTAAAGGCTCCTGTTGGATCTCTCAATCACTTCGTCTATCGTCTTGAACTTCATTATCTGCATCACAGGACCAAATATCTCCTCTTTGGCTATTGTCATCTCATCGTTGACGTTAGTGAAGACCGTGGGCTCCACAAAGAAACCTTTATCACCAACACGATTACCGCCACACTCTAACTTGGCTCCTTCCTTCTTCCCACTCTCTATCAGACCCATGATCTTATCAAACTGGGCCTGATCCACCTGAG
>NW_003546312.1:282748-285309 GCF_000090795.2 Amphimedon queenslandica | reverse complement strand
ACACCAATCGGCTCGTGACGTGTCATGGACATGTACGGACCATCCAGAGGTATTGTTTTACCAAATATCTTGTCAGACCATCCGGAATAGTAACGATAGCAGCGTATGGCGAGCTCCAGGTCTCCGGCCATAGCAATGTGGAATGGTTTCCCATTGTCAAGTGTCTCTAGTTTGGCCAAATATTCTCTGTCCCTCTCAATCAGGTCAGCGAGTTTACCAATGAGCCTTCCTCTCTCAGAGGCATCCATTGTACGCCAGACACTACCAAGCTTGAATGCTTCCCTTGCAGCATCAACAGCTTTATCAACGTCAGCCTTGTCTCCTTCAGAGACATCACATATCTTCTCCCCATCAGTAGGATTGATGGTAGGGAAGGTCTTGCCACTCACAGAATCAACCCATTCATTGTTAATGAACAACTGTGTGTATTTGACTTCTACACCAGATGTGCTGCCAGACACTTTACGCTTCTTTGCACTAGGTTCATCTGCTGCTGCTCCGTTCATTGGTTAATTTGGCTAAATTTGCTTTGAAAAGTGAAGAGAAACCAATTTAGCTAATTTACAAGATCAGGGCTCTATTAACCTCTGGCTCTGAGACTTGCAGCTGCTGCGGAGCCTGCGCTGCGGTAAAGCAAGAAGGTGTGGCTAGTCTGTAAACTTTGGCGGCAAAAGTTTATGCGCATGCGCAGAGCTAATTAGTACGACTGGCAGGGGATTTCCCCTTACTGTGTTCTGGCTGTCCTCCCTTTATCCCTCGTTCTTTCCTCTTCCCCACTGAATCTGAGTCATTATGAACTTAGAAACGTCGTTGGTGACTGCCGAAAAAGGGTCCACTAAAGTCTACAACTGGGACTTTGCTGAGGGCAAGTGGGTCAACTTCTCGCCCACGCACAAGTACAGCTTCATCAAGATCGTCCAGAAGAAAACACTGTCTGGCAACGAGTTTTTTGTGGTGATAGAACCAGATGAAACCGATAATGTATGAAATGCTATACCATAATGTACTGTGAATGATTCTTCCATTGTCTTTCCTGTCTTTATACACATACATGTGTACATGTAGAGACTAAGGTTCCATCTGCCCCCTGATGTACAAGTCACAAAAACTGGTGACATGATACAGTTCGCAGTACCTGATCCACAAGATCCTACCGGTGGAAAACTCATTGCCATCAAATTTGAAAGGAAAGATTTAGAGACACAATTTACAATGACGGCCGGTCGAAGGATAAGTAAGATCGAGATTTTTATTGAATCATCTACCTATGCTACCCTCTCTCTCTCTCTCTCTCTCTCTCTCTCTCTCTCTCTCTCTCTCTCTCTCTCTCTCTCCCCTTCCTCCATTAGATGGCTTTATGGCTATCAAACCAGCTCAAGCTCCTGGTGAAGGATCTAGCAGTGGTATGTATGTGTAGTGACTAGAAAATGATTCTCATGTACATACATGTAGTTTTTGTGGGCATTTTAACCATTCTAGCCATTCAAAGGCTAATGCCTTAAATTATCTTATCCTCTCTCTCTTATACACACACATGTACTTTATACCAGGTCAAAGATCAAATGATTTGAATAAACCTCTAGAGGTTAAGAAGCAGAGACCTGTTTATGAAAATACCTTTAGCACTGATAGATATGATGGCGCCAGCTATCAGTCTCCCACTCTTCCTTCAACTGGGACTGAAGGAGCTGGAAGGATTCAACCACGTCAGCAGCCATTCACTGCAGCTATTCCTGCTAAACCAGCTGTTGAAACAAGGAGTAATAGATCAGGAGAAATTGGACAATACCACCAACAACCAGTTAGACCTTGTGTTGTATGTACATGTGGTTAATAGTCACTCTCCTCTCTCTCTCTCTCTGTCTCTCTCTGTCTCTGTCTCTGTCTCTCTGTCTCTGTCTCTCTCTCTGTCTCTCTCTGTCTCTCTCTGTCTTTCTGTCTCTCTGTCTGTCTGTCTGTCTGTCTGTCTGTCTGTCTGTCTGTCTGTCTGTCTCTCTCACTCACTCACTCACTCTCCCTTGACATTTGTAGATTCCTCCAGTTAATAATCTTAGCAAACCAGATCCTTCTCCTCCTGTTGCTAGACCCAATTACGGCCAGGTACCTCCTCCGGCCCAATATGGAGGAGGCTCACAGGACTGGAGGCCTGTGGATAGACACCACAACGAGGAAGGAAGAGGAGGAGGAGGAGGAAGTAGAGAGAGATACAGCGCAGAAATGAGAGGGAAAGAGAGCGGAGAGAAAAGAATCAGTGGAGAGAGAAGGAGCAGAGAGTTTGGACAGCAGAATGATAGAATGGGCCAGCATTATAATGACAGAGGTGGTTACGACAACCAAGATCGTTTCCAAGGTGACAGAGATCGGTACCAAGGTGACCGAGATCGTTACCAAGACAAACAGCAGGGAGGCTATGGCAGGGGTGGGGCTAATTATCGAAATGAGCAAGATCGTTATCGCGACGATAAGCGTCACCAAGGTTATTATCAAGGTGGCCCACGTTACCAAGATAGTCCTCGTTACCGTGACGACCAAGGCGATTCTTACCAAAGAGGTCGGGATGA
>NW_003546312.1:277875-282738 GCF_000090795.2 Amphimedon queenslandica | reverse complement strand
AGAAGTTACCGTGACGACAGGGACCCCAATCAAGATCGCTACCATGACGGTAAAGGATACGGTCGTGATAACTGGGAGAGACAGAGCGAGAATCCTCAGGGATATGAGCAAGAGAGACGCCAGTATGATAAACAACGATACCCTCGTGACCCTGATTACCGTCACAACTCCAGGGGCTATGAGAGGAATGGAGGAAGGAATGAAGATGGATATGATAGAGGAGGAGACTGGAGGCCAGCAGGAGGAGGAGGAGTTAGGAGGGATAATAGTAATGATGAGTATTTTGATGATGGATATGAGGAGAGGAGGAGAATGGATCAACGAGGAGGAGGAGGTGGTGGTGGTAGGGAATATGTGGATGAGGGTAGATATGAGAGGAGGAACCAGCGGGACCGGGAGGGAAGAGGAGGAGGAGGAGGGCAGTATAGGGAGGAGGAGAGGCGTAAGAAGCAGCAAATTGAACCGCTTGTTAAATCGACTCCCCCTGAGAGCTCGATTGATGATACAGAAATAAAAACAGCAAGTAAGTACATGTACAATGTACATGTGTATGTGTTTAACTGCAACTAGTGCCTTTGTACCCCCTGGGTCCCATCCTTTACGGACCAACTGTAGGTTGGTACTTTGTTTCTTCAAGATATCTCTCGATGTGGTATTCCTATTCCAATAAAAGTGCTGCAATTCAATTGATGTATTTCTCCACTGCCACTCCACTCCCTCTATTACAATAGGCATAAATGAATGATTTGTGTAAAGACTTACATGTAGTTATTTCTTTTGGAATTCAGCACATTCAATGTATTGCTGTTTAACAAACAGTTATGAAGCATAACTGTTTCATGCTTAAGTAGTACAATGTATATACATGTAGCTAAGTATTTCTTAAGTTCTTTCTTTTACATTTCTACCTTTTCTTTCTCTAGCTCAAAGGTTAGCTGAATCCCTTAGTACGATGAATCAAAGTGATTCTCATGAACTCCTTGGTTATTTATTTTCGTTGCTTCAGTCAGGATCTTCTGATGCGTCTTTACCTACAGAGTCTCTCGGAAAGTTTAGCATCATGTTTGAACCAGGAATACCAGTCACACCTTCAGGATTCAAGTAATGAAATAGGAATGATTAACCTTTAGGAGAGAGATAGGCATAATTACTTAGAATAAATTAATTGTGTTGTCATTTGACTTGTGTCCTTTTTAGACAGTTTTTAATTGACAGCTTTAATTTGCAATAATAACATATCATTTTGATTTTGTTGTTATTTCATTTTTAGATTGGAGTTGATTGTAGAGCCATTACATGGAAAGACCTTTACTGTATATCCTGAAGTATTTGCTAGCGATACAATAGAGAAACTTAAATTAGATGTAAGTTGATAAAATACACTTAATACATTTTGTACATGTACATGTATTATTACTTGCTTGTAGCTTATGCATGTTTTACACGTGCTGTGCATTGTTGTTTTTTTATTATTTTCATTTAGCCTTTTTGCTTATTCATTTTGTTCTCTCTCTCTCTAAGGTACAAAAAGGTTACAAAATACCAAAGGAGTGTCAGTACTGGGTGATTGGGTCACAGTTAGCTGAAGACAAGCAAACGGTTGCTGATTTAAATTTAACCAAAGACACAGCTGTGTACGTCTACGTGCAGCACCCCCACAAAGCTAAAGTCCACAAGAATGCCATGAAAGAGGTCGAGTCACAATCCAAGAAACCAGCCCCGCCCGTTAAAGGGAACACACCTCCAATTCAACCTCGTAAGAATCTCCCTCCTCCTGGGGGCTACTCTTTGGAGCAGCCCCCTCAGATCCCAGTATATGACCCGGCCCCTTGTCGTGACATTGACCCTTCTCGTCGTGATGATGATGCCATGTTTAGGGGCCCCATGTCCATGCAGCCTAAGAAGCCTCCTCCTATTGGTGCTGTTCCTGTCATGATGCCTGTCCCCCAACGCAATGATGATGGACGCTACCGTGAAGTCAAACCATTACCAGTTCCCATTGAAGAGGACTATCAAAGGAGGCCACGCCCTGATCCTCGTCCTCCCTCTCCCCCTCCTGAACCCCCGGGCTGGGCATGTCCCAGTTGTACTTTTAAGAACTTGCCATATCGTCCCGGCTGTGAGCTGTGTGATTGTGCCCGTCCTGATGACTATCAGCCTCCGCCTAATTATGTTCCTACTGATGCTGAAAAGAAATTTATGAACAATAATGATCTACAAGAACTTAATAATGTGAGATTTTAAAATAGTATACTGAGATTTACTAGAATATACTATACTTTATATTAGTGTAATGTGTGCTACATTGTATTTTTAAAAATGACAACACTATGCTGCTGGCATCAGCATTACAGCCTTTGTGACACATGCAATACACAAACTGATTATGTGTGTGTCTACGTAACAACTTCTTATATTTCAGTATACTATTGCATACTTCAGTATACTAAGAGGTTATGTATACACACATATTATTCATGCACATCCACATACTTGTACAGTTTTTAGAGAACGAGAAGTTGATGCAAAGACAGCAAGCAGAGAAGAACTATAGGGACCTGTTGAACACTGATGCTGTACCTGTTGTACTTAATGAAGAAGAATTTGAGTGTCCTGTTTGTTACGTTGACATTGATCCTGGAGAGGGTATTAGACTGAGAGACTGTTTACACATGGTCTGCAAGTAAGCTCTCTATTGTACTACATGTACATGTACCATTATTTGTAGTATAGTTGATGGCATTGTTCCATTTGTTTGTCAAGCTTGGATTCAATTTTTATAATTTCTTATGTTGTATAGAAAGTTTGAGCTGAATTAGATTTTTACAAATTTTAAAAGTTATTCAAAAAGTAATGCATATACATGTATTACTATTTTAGTGCTTGTCAGCTCATGAAGCTCGTGCTGTTTTGCTCACTTAGCATGCTTTGTGGGAAACCCTGTCATTTAGAAATGATCATTGATTCATATATTGATTTCCTTTTATAGCTAGTTCATTCTACTGTCATTAGTGCTTTTCTGTGCTTCATGTGTCTGTAAGAGCATGAGTTATATGTTTTTTCTGATTATCTCTAGGAATTGTTTAAAAGGTACCATTTCACATTCAGAAGAGGCTCGAGTCAAATGTCCTTATACTGATGATGATGGAGAATGTGAGGAATACATTTCAGAGAGAGAAACACGCGAAGTAAAAAGGCCTCTAGGGTATATTGCCTTTATTCTATTTAATGCACACATCTAGGTATTGAATGACGAGGAGTTGGAATCATTCTTTAAGCGAGGCCTTCGAGTAGCTGAGGCCACAGACCCTAACAGCTTTCACTGTAAGACAGCAGATTGTCCAGGATTCTGTTTTTATGAAGATGAGGTGAGTTTAAGAAAAGAGAAAGAACTATATAGTTATTGATTGATTTCCTTAATACAATGTAGGTGAATGAGTTTAAGTGTCAGAATTGTAATAAGCTAAATTGTATTTTGTGCAAAGCTCAACACGAAGGAATGAACTGCCAGGAGTATCAAGATGACCTGAAGATAAAGGCAGCTAATGATGAAGCAGCAAAACAGACTCAAGCAATGCTTGAAGTAAAAATTGATACTATTAGCATACTTTTAACACTGATTTCCTTCCTTTTTCTCTTCCCTTTCCTTCTCTAACTCATTAGAAAATGGTAACTGATGGTGAAGCAATGCATTGCCCAAACTGCAAGGTCATTGTTACTAAGAAGGTTGGCTGTGATTGGATCAGATGTGTCATGTGCAAGACAGAAATGTGCTGGGCTACTAAAGGGCCAAGATGGGGACCAAAAGTAATGTTTCATGCACCACATTATAGTGATTTTTGACACATCTGTATAATGTACAGTATGTATAATCAAAAGTAGCTATTCTTGGTATAATGTAATTTTATGTAATTTTTATGAATGTTTGTAGGGTCGTGGTGATACCAGTGGTGGGTGTAGGTGTGGTGTTAATGGAGCCAGGTGTCATCCTAACTGTAGAAATTGTCATTAGAAGTAGGGGAGAGAGAGGAGTGGCTCTCTTGTACTTGACGAGAATATAGAGAATGTGTGTAATTGTATTTAAAATATTATTATTGTTATTTTGAATTATATTTGTTTATTTTGTTATTGTCAAATTTTGCAAGGAAAAGTACTTTACACTTATATAAATGAGTAACTGGCAGAGTCTTCTGGTATGTATTGGTGAATCTATTTCATCTACTTAGTCGAATGTTCTGTAGCATAATAAAGATTATTATTATCATTATCACACTGTATATTATAGTTTACAAAAAGCCTCTCCTTATTTTTATTCATTGTAATTGACTTTTTAAAAATTGTTGGGTATTATACCCAATACACTCAGGCCATGTCCCATGTGTAGCTTATGGCAGACATATACACACCTGCGTGACCCGCCCCATGGCCTATGCCCTCTAGACACGTGAATGACCTAAAATGGCTTCAAAAGCATCACATTTCCTATTAGGTGAGTCAGATTATTTATAATACACTGATATACATATTTTGTGCGCAGATATTAGCAAGTTAAAGTTTGTTTTACAAGTCTTGAGGCATTATAAGTTTCCTAATGCAAGATGGTTTGACTTTGGATTGAATCTAGATATACCTTATCACACACTGAAAGCTATTGAGTCAGCTAATAAAGGAGATCCTTCAAATTGCCTGAGGGAGTGTTTAGCCAAGTGGTTGACTGAAGGCTCTGATCATACTCTTGTATGGCAGACACTGGCTAATGCACTCCGTGGAATGAACGCATTAGCTGTTTCTGATAATATTTGCAAAACAAGTAATAATGTTATCATCCAGGCACTATATATACTTTGTTTATATTTTTATTAG
>NW_003546312.1:275190-277865 GCF_000090795.2 Amphimedon queenslandica | reverse complement strand
TCTTACTGAAGAATCAGTTGATCTCTTACATACAGAGGGATTGATATCTAAGGATACATTAACAGAAGTGAAGAGTTGTGGTTATTCATTGGTAGGAGATCCAATGTTACTAATATTAAGTGCTGTAGCTGAAGATCATAGCAAGTTATGTATTCTGACAAGCATTCTAATGAAATCAAAGGAAGCAGTGTCTTTAGCTAGTGATATAATAATGGAATATGGTAAATGAACAGTTTGTAAATGTAGTAACCGAGCAGAGGTCGTGATGAACGCCTTATCTTTTGAACAAAAAGGACCATAAAAAACTCTCAAATCTCTCGACACAGAAAATGAATAAAAGCATGCATTATATAAGAAAAGAATTATGACGTCATCAGTTACACAATATGACATAACAACACAGCCTATGGGGAAAAGAAACATTGTACACATACAAATAAGAAATAAGAACAATAATAATAGTACAAAATGGTAATAACAGCAATGGCAACAATAGTAATACAAAACAGTAATAACAGCTATAGTAATAATAAGAATAATAACATTAACAGAAATCATAACAATGCAAATAATCATAATAAAGAGAATAATAATTGTAATGGAAATATACAAATACACAATTTACAACAGTAAATACACTTAACTTATTGATATTCTAATACAATAGGAAAGTCATTTCCTTCAGCAGTAACAATCATGCCATCTTGTCAACAAGCAAGTACTTCAACATCTTCAAGTAATGAGACACACTTGGAAGAATTCTGTGAGGACAAATTAACAATGTTTAGTAATCGTCAGCTTAAGAGATTATCCTCTTCTCTCCTCACTTGTGAGACAATCAAGTTTGTTCTGAAATGGAATCCAAGCAAGCATTCTCTCTCCAATATCAAAGCCCTTCTATCAAAAACATTCAAGGATAATCAAGTGGAGGTGGTAGTCATCAAGGAAGGGAACTCCATCATTGTTACTTGTTATGCTCCTCATTATCTGATGGAGAGTTTACTAGTGACAGCTAGAGATAACATTGATATGCTAAAGGAGATGGGATTGATTAGTTTAACTATTGGTTACTATACTGTGTATGATGAACTTGCAATTGATGAGGTTAGTGAATGTATGTATATGTATATAAAGTTAATAGTATACTTTAATATTTGATAGGAGATGAAGAGTCTAATGGTAGAGAGTGAAAGAGATAATTTACTTGAGGAGAATGCTAAATTGAAGGTTACAATAGACACATTAGGTATATACTAATTATTATTAATTATAATTATTGATAATTTAAAGGTATCTCATATGAAGGTAGAGAAGTTGATGAAAGCAATAAGTCATCAATGCAATCATCAGGTACATGTGTATAATGACATTCTTGTTTTGAGTAATAATATCTAATATGAATATTGCCATGTATACATGTACATTAATAATTTTTAAATTAATAGATCATGTAGCTGACTAATAATTCAAATGATTCTCCTGTTATTACTTAGAATTTGAGAAGAAAGACAGCAAAAAGAAGATGACAAAAGCAATGCAAATGGAAATAGATCGTTTACAATCATCTCTTCAAAGCAAAACAGGTATATATATGTTATATATAACACGACGATATGTGGGATGTAATAGATACCGTATAGCCAAAAAATTTAGTGAGGAATAAATTTTGTATTTTCGTGATCACTGTTTGCATCACGAAAAATTAAACCCCCGAAAATTAATATTAATTGAGAGGGCGTGGTTAACCACGCCTTACTAATAAATGTGCCCTCGTGTCAAGTCGTGTTCTCGGTCAAGCTGATGTCTCTGTTACTCTGTATTGCTATTTTAAGCATACTGCCTAGGTCAAAGATGATGATCTTCCTTATCTCTGGTGTCCACATTGATTTGTAGACATGGTGCCCCTTCACACAAGAGTCCGTCTCAAACATTGAATCTGCCACGTTTTAATTAAATAAGGCGTGGTCATTATTATTATTAAAATAAAATCACGAAAATATTTATCACGGAATTTAAAATTTCTCCATAAATTTCATTATTCACGAAATTTTAAGCCTCGAAAATTTTTGGCTATACGGTATATCATGCCTACTCGGGCTGTATCTGATTTATAGGTACCGACCATGAGGGCACATAGCGCCCAAGTGGGAGGTGCCTGTAAATCAGATACAGCCCATAGATATTAGAGTTAAAAGGAAAGGGATAGGAAACCACGGAAATTATTACAGGCATATGATGAGTATCCTAGCAAGTAGCAACCAATCTGGTATGTTGATGGCGCGAATTATTTTGACCACAAAATGGAGGTGTATTGTAGCAGTTTGTCATCAGTAAAAGCACACTTGATTTCAAAACTATAGCTCATTTGCAGAGTTCAAGGCCTTATCTTTCCCTTGATACCTTTGTATGAGCCATACTGCAAATTGGCTTATTGAAAATGATGTTCACAAGTGCTAAGTGCAGATGTTGTTACTGTCAATTTTGTTTTGTACATTTTTCTCTGAGATTTCAACTGCACTCTTTAATTTAAGTTTATATTCATTAGAATAACTTGAGAAGCAAGGTAACCAGACCCTTTTATAAGTGATATAGCTTATCACTGAAAGACCAGAGGCGTATGTTGACTCCAAAATTACTTTTGTTTTGTACCCTTAACTAAAAAGCAGCAAATAATT
>NW_003546312.1:271111-275180 GCF_000090795.2 Amphimedon queenslandica | reverse complement strand
TAAGTGATATAGCTTATCACTGAAAGACCAGAGGCGTATGTTGACTCCAAAATTACTTTTGTTTTGTACCCTTAACTAAAAAGCAGCAAATAATTTGGCCTTGGAATTTTTTACACAAATATATATTGCCATTACGGAGGTAACAGAGGTATTTTCACATCTACATTACAACACAGCGATAAGTTAAAACTATTTATTCATTTTCTCGATGTAAGGCTGTTTCCAATGACTTTAACAATCTTTTTGGTAGTAATTTTTCTGAAAAGCAGGAAAGGGCTACTTGTAGAACAGCACTGCTGGAAATACTACATCGTATGAGGGATAGTTTCTCTTCTAATGTTCAGAGAAGGCCTATCATGGACCTGTCAACCTGTCAATAGCTTCTTTTCAAATTTTCTTTACACTGATTATTCGTTAAAAGTGATTAGAGTTAATGCGGTACAGGCAAAGAGCATTTCCTGCTGGGAACGGTGGTTTCCTATCCCTTTCCTTTTAACTCTAATATCTATGTACAGCCCGAGTAGACATGATATATCTATTACTTATAGAAACCTTGTATTAATTTTTTAAAGCACAAAAATTGAAAAGACTATCAAAGAAGGCCACACCCTGATCCTTGTCCTCCCTCTCCCCTAGGCCATCCTGAACCCCCAGGATGGGCGTGTCCCAGTTGTACTTTTAAGAACTTGCCACTTCGTCCCGGCTGTGAGGTGTGTGGTAGTACCCGTCCTGATGACTATCAGCCTCCGCCTAATTATGTTCCTACTGATGCCGAAAAGAAATTTATAAACAATAATGATCTACAAGAACTTAATAATGTGAGATTTTAAAATAGTATACTGATATATTAGTATAATGTGTTTTAAAAATGACAACACTATGCTGCTGGCATCAGTAGTACAGCCTTTGTGACACATGCAATACACAAACTGATTATGTGTGTGTCTACCTAACAACTTCTTATATTTCAGTACACAGCCAAGAATTATCATCTCTGATACAGGCCACTACCCAAAATCAATGATTCAAGCCTGATGTCTATTTTGATACAGCCCTGACTGGCATCAATGTTGAATCATGTCTGTTGCTCTGGCTGAACCAGGGTCGTACTTTAGCATGGTTGTATTATGAATGATTATCATGATTGTATCATATTAGACTGATTGCTTTGCAGGCTGCCCAAAATCCATAATACAGGAATGTATCAGGCTGATCCTGATTGATATCAGTCATGATTCAAATTAAAACTCTTGGCTGTGTATACTATTGCATACTTCAGTATACTAAGAGGTTATGTATACACACATACATTATTCATGCACATCCACATACTCCTACAGTTTTTAGAGAACGAGAGATTGATGCAAAGACAGCAAGCAGAGAAGAACTATAAAGACTATTTGAACACTGATGCTGTACCTGTGGTACTTAATGAAGAAGAATTTGAGTGTCCTGTTTGTTTCACTGACATTGATCCTGGAGAGGGTATTAGACTGAGAGACTGTTTACACATGGTCTGCATGTAAGTCCTCTATTGTACTGCATGTACATGTACCATATGTATTTGCAGTACAGCAACAGTATACATAGTTCATGGCATTGTTTGTCAAGCCTGGATTCAGTGGATTTTGACAAAACACCCTGTACAATATTACAGGGTATGAGGTTTTTATAATAAAATGGCCTGTTTGCCGATTTTTGACTTTCCTTATAGACAAGGTTTAATAGCATAGATATACTGCCCATAAATGGGATTGGAAACTTCCGTTACTACCCATGGGTACCAGGCTGGTTGGGATCGCAATGTTCAATTCTTAGTAGACCAATGGCGAAGGCTTGTGGGACTCTAGCTACTGCATTTTAGAGTGAAATAGCCCAGTTTTACTTCTTCTTAAGAGCCTTTAGTGCACCGTGATGTTCATTTTAGTATGTGTTGCGTATTTTGTGAGAAATGGAATCCTGAGTGATCCTCCAAAAATTCAAATAGCCTAAAAAGCTCTTACTAGTGAGTATTACCTTAAATAAATGTTATGTTGCACTGAAGGCTCTTAAAAAGTATCTATATAAGCAAAAACTTGCTTGCTTCATTCTGAAATACAGCTACTAGAGTCCCACAAGTTTCTCCATAGAGCCAATGCATTTGCTAAGATTTTATCAGATTTGGTAGGGATACGCCCCAACACGCCTTGCACTTATTATCATTGAAGTTTCCAATCCTGTTTACGGGTAGTGTATCTATTTTTAGAGCCACGCTAGTGGTACCAATGGAGTCCTCTGGTCAAGGTAAGGTCCTCTAAGAAGTTTAGAAGCTCGTTTTCCGGTATAGCAAGGCTGCAAAAGCTGTGGCAGACATATTGTTTTGGGGTGAATCCTACTTAGTAACGCTACCACGTTACTAATGTACTCTTGCTATTGTAGTGCTTGTCAGCTCATGAAGCATGCTGTTTAGCTCATTTAGCATGCCTTGTGGGATACCCTGTCACTTAGGCCGCTCCAATCGAATTATTAGTTTCCCGTTTCCTGCCCGCACCCACCCGCATCATAACTTATTATTGTTATTATTTTGTCACGTGATTTGTAGCGCACATGTGCCAAGAAGAAGATGAGTTGTGTTGTTAACTGCTCTGTATTTTGCATCACAAAAAGCAAAACCATCTTTCCCTGGACTATATTAAAGGTCCCCGAGTGCGAGTTGTCGTTTGCAAGGTTCTTTGAAACGGAAATTGAGAGTAGAATCAGCGCAGCTCTACCACTCGAATTAATCTCAGCATGTGCAGGAAAAAGCAAAGACTCGATGGATGAAGTTGACTTAATGCTACAGGTACGATCAGTTATATCGTTATTCGGTCCATATATTAAGTACCGTACTGTATCAGTTGAAAATGAAGAGGTTATTTAGTGCTGCTGCATTGTCTCCTCGATCGTCACCGATCACTCAATCAACAAATCCTTCACAGCAAAATCCAAGAAACAATCATGTCATGTCCATTATTTCCAAGATCACAACTTGTCCTGGGACAGTGTACTCGATTACTTCAGCAACTAAACTTATTTCATGCCTATAACCGATGTTTTATGGTACATAGATGGACACCACGAGCAGTTCTCAAATATTCGACAGTTTTTTACTCAGTTTCAAGGCTATAACAAGCCTGAATTGATTTCATCTACTACTTAGGCTTTCTTATTAGGCTTTTTTGTTATTATTTTTGCTTTTTTAACTCTGATAAAAGTGATTAGTCTTTCAAAAAATGTCAAATTCTCATTTTTGTGAAAAATAAAATTAAAATTCAATGATAATAATATAATAATAAGATAATAACTTGGCCCGCCTCAAAAATAATATTATTCATAGTAATTGGAAACTAATAATCTAATTGGAGTGGCCTTAGCAATAATCAAGCATTATGGTGCAATGGACTTGCCTGCTGAATTCACCTGAGTGATATGTGTTACTTGTACTGTGATATTTTAAGCAATTTGAAACAAGCGTAACAGGGTAAAAAATATTCCTATAATTGATTTCACCACCTTGCAAGTACAACTTGGTCATTATTAAGACTTATAGAGGTTCTCTCTACCTTCTAATGCTTCTAGAGAAGTCTTTAGACAGTATCTCTATGTTCTCTTGCTGTTAGAAAGCTCTTAACTTTGTCCCATGTGTAAGCCGCCATTTTGTTTGCCGTGGCCACACCCACTCACGTAAAGGAGCGTGGGCGGGTGGTTGCTAAGGCTTGTTATTTCTCCAATACAACGTGTATAGAAGAAATGTAAGTGTGGACATACAAATAAATAAATATATAGATAGCGCGACGGTGAAATCAATGGGGCGTATTCATTACTCTGATTCAAATAATTAGAAATTACGGTCAATGGGACAGAAGCGCATTATTATGTGCAATGTCAATGGCGATGCGTCCAAGATAGAGACCTTGTTACCAGTTAGAGGAGCAGAGGAACTGAAAGTCACTGGGCTCAAACACTTACTTGAGTCCATAGGAAAGTCCATGTAAGAAAGAAAAGCTGGTTTATAAGAAAGGTAAGAAAACATTAATTTGTGCAATCACCT
>NW_003546312.1:255733-271101 GCF_000090795.2 Amphimedon queenslandica | reverse complement strand
CTTTACATGGACTTTCCTATGGACTCAAGTAAGTGTTTGAGCCCAGCGACTTTCAGTTCCTCTGCTCCTCTAACTGGTAACAAGGTCTCTATCTTGGACGCATCGCCATTGACATTGCACATAATAATGTGCTTCTGCCCCATTGACCGTAATTTCTAATTATTCGAATCAGAGTAATGAATACGCCCCATTATAGGAACGACCTGGGGGCTACGCCCCCAGGTCGTAAAAAATTAATTATTATTATTGACTGTTATACATGTAATGATAATTAAAATAAGCTATGGGTGTGGTCAACAACTAACTAAATCACGGCACATGGGTAGGAGAAAGAAGAAAAGCTGAAATTTATTTAGCATCTGAAGCTCTATGTAATGAAAGAGTTGGCACAAAACTGTTGCCTAGATATTTAAAAGAGACTGAGAGACTTTGGTTCCTCCTTCTTTCTCCAGTGCTGCCTGAAAATTTCTCAAAGAGGCTAAATCACAACATAGATATACGACTAACAGTCGTATATTTATGATTACAAACTTTGAGCAACTGTAACTCACAAACAAAGAAGTTAGGACAAAATCGTTCTTTTATTTTTGGGATTTTCTACCTCTGAAGCAAATCTCAGCCCTGTAGAGTGAAACACGAGCTCTCACTTGGAGAGAGGTCCCCTGGTTTAAGAGTTCCCAGGCTTTGGTGCCACAGGATGCTACAAAAGCATAACTAGATGAAAGAAAGAAACTTTATCTGTTGCTAGAAGAAGAAATATAGCTCTAGAATGCTCAGACAAAAAGATAGATTTTTTACAAATCAATTAAACTGTGTGGACAGAATGAATGAACGAGAGCACTAAAGTGCATACCCTCGCCACAATCTGTGTGTAGCAATTTTAATAAATTAAGAGAAAAATAATTAGTGAAAGTTTTGAGACAGAAAAGAAGCTTCAGCATATAAAAACTTAGTGAATGTTTTGAGACAGAGAATGTTCTGCTTTTTTTAAGACGAAGAAGCTCCAGCATGCTAGCTGAGACTATGCTTGCTGCACTGCAGCAATGTAAAGGTGTGGCTCAATCAAGCCATGTCCGTACCCGCCTATGCAAGCGTTGCGAATCCAATGATTATCATTGATTTTCATATTGATCTCCTTATGCTAGTTCATTCTACTGCCATAAGTGCATTTCTATGCTTTATGTGTCTCTAAGAGCATGAGTTATGTTTGTTTTGAATCTCTAGGGATTGTTTAAAAGGTACCATTTTACATTCACAAGAGGCTCAAGTCAAATGTCCTTATATGGATGATGATGGCGGATGTGAGGAATACATTTCAGATAGAGAAATACGTGAAGTAAAAAGCCGTCTATAGTATGTTGTCTTTATTCTATTTAATGCACACATTTAGGTATTGAATGACGAGGAGTTGGAATCATTCTTTAAGCGAGGCCTTCGAATAGCCGAGGCCACAGACCCTAACAGTTTTCACTGTAAGACAGCAGATTGTCCAGGATTCTGTTTTTATGAAGGCAAGGTAAGTTAATGAAAAGAGAAGGAACTATAGTTATTGGTTGATTTTCTTAATACACTGTAGGTGAATGAGTTTAAGTGTCAGAATTGTGATAAGCTAAATTGTATTTTGTGCAAAGCTCAACACGAAGGAATGAACTGCCAGGAGTATCAAGATGACCTGAAGATAAAGGCAGCTAATAATGAAGCAGAAAAAGAGACTCAAGCAATGCTTGAAGTAAAAATTGATACTATTAGCATACTTTTAACACTTACAATGTATTAATTTCTTCTTCTCTTCCCTTTCCTTCTCTAACTCGTTAGAAAATGATAGCTGATGGTAAAGCAATGCGTTGCCCAAACTGCAAGATTATTATTATTAAGAAGATCGGTAGTGATTGGATCAGATGTGTTTTGTGCAAGACAGAAATGTGCTGGGCTACTAAAGGGCCAAGATGGGGATCAAAAGTAATGTTTCATGCACCACATTGTACAGTGATTTTTGACACATGCTTGTATTGTACGTTTACATAATGTACAGTACAATGATTTTATGTAATTTTTATGAATGTTTGTAGGGTCGTGGTGATATCAGTGGTGGCTGTAGGTGTGGTGTTAATAATACCAGGTGTCATCCTAACTGTAGAAATTGTTTTTAGAAGTTGGGGAGAGGGAGGAGTGGCTCTCTTGTACTTAACAAAAATATAGAGAACGTGTGTAATTGTATTTAAAATATTATTATTATTATTATTATTATTATTTTGAATTATATTGTTACTTTTATTTTTTTTTATTGTTGAAATTTGCAAGGAAAGGTAAATTCTATACAGTGTACACTATTACCCGGTATACAAATCAGTAGCTGGCAGAGTCTTCCAATAATATGTATATATTGGGCATGCTTACTAAATACTAAATAAATACTGCATAATTGCGGTCAAAGGTATGTCATTGAGTTTATACAGGGACATCCAAAAAAGGCTAAGGCCTTATCATTTTTAACCCATCTTTTTATCTAAAGGACGGGAAGGACCTAGCGATTCTAATGGTGCAAACAAAATTTCTAAATTCCATGTTTATCAAAAGTTATAACACAAAATCAATAGGTCAGGTGAAATATAGGTAGTCATCATTATTAATACTTATAAAAGTGGTGAAAGTCACGTGGTTATTAAACTAGCTTGCACTTGCAGGGTCAAGCAACCTGCAAAGCACTGTACTGTGAACCATAATCCAAAAATCTCGACAAAATGGCTTCAAAACCATCACATTTCCCATTAAGTAAGTCAAATTATTTATAATACACTGATATACATATTTTGTGCGCAGATATTAGCAAGCTAAACTTTGTCTTACAAGTTTTGAGGCATTACAAGTTTCCTGAAGCAAGATGGTTTGAATTTGGATTGAATCTTGGTCTACTTCATCCTACACTAGAAGCTATTGAGTCAGCTTATAGAGGCAACCCTTCACGCTGCCTGATGGAGTGTTTAACCAAGTGGTTGACTAAAGCTGATAATAACGTCACCACTGTTGGTCCTATTATCTGGAAGACACTGGCTATTGCACTCCGTGGAATCAACGCAATATCTGTTTCTACTGATATTCACAAAACAAGTAATTATTGAGGGGTTCACAACTCCAAATAATCCCGTATAGTCGTACACTGACTACACTCTTGAAAATAATCTATTAATCTTGAACCAGTAATCTTAGGAAATCCCAAAATCCTTAAAAATAAAATAATTTTTAGTGATGGGCGATTCCGAGTCCGGAGTATTTAATCCTTTGATTCTGAATGGAATCGTACTCATATCGAAAGAGAAGTGGTAATCGTTTGAAATGATTCCGAATTAAAACCACATCCAACCACGCCTTTTAATATTAATAATAGTTAATAAATCATTAGTTAATACCTTAATTATTCATTATTATTGCATTTTTATACCTGTAATTGATATCACATGGCTTTGCACAGCACATGTGCAGATGTAGTACTTGGAACTGGTATTTGATTCCATCAATTCCAGTCTCAAAAGTATTCAGAATTGGAATCGAATGCAAATTTCTGGATTTGCCCACATCTATTAATCTTAATGATTATTAATAGCTATAAATAATTAATAAAATAATTTCAAAAATCTTAAGTATCTCAAAATAATCTCTGGTAATTTTAAAAATATGGTGAGTCTTTTAATCTTGTGCATCCGATGAAAATAGGAGTTGCAGACCCCTTAGTAATAATATTATTATTGTTATACTTTGTTTATATTTTTATTAGTGGCAGATCCTGTTAGTGAGATATTGCAGTGTTATATTGGTAGACTAGCTCAAGTTGTTCTTACTGAAGAATCAGTTGATCTCTTACATACAGAGGGATTGATATCTAAGGATACATTAACAGAAGTGAAGAGTTGCGGTTGTCCATTGGTAGGAATCCAATGTTACTAATATTAAGTGCTGTAGCTAAAAATCACAGCAAGTTATACACTCTGACTAACATTCTAATGAAATCAAAGGAAGCAGTGTCTTTAGCTAGTGATATAATAATGGAACATGGTAAATGAACAGTTTTATCAATGCACTTAACTTATTCTAATACAATGGAAAAGTCATTTCCTTCAGTAGAAACAGTGATGCCATCTTGTCAACAAGCAAGCAGCAGTAAAACTCAAGTAACTACCACTACTGATGTTACTGCACAAGGTTAATGACATTTAATTCAATGTCATTACATGTATACTATAATTTATAGGTGTAATAGAGGTCAGGGTTAGTCCTGGCTATGAGGCTGAGTTTGATAAAATGGGTGATATGCTTGGTACGCTTATTCACAATATTGTACCTCTTATTAAAGCAGCCATACCTTCTGTCAATGATTTAAAGACATATATCAGACGATGTCGCCCTCGCTTAGAGAATCGATTGGAAAAAGCAAAAATGTTAGATGCTGTTATGCGAGTGATTGAGGATGAGTGTTCTATCACTAATGTTGCTCTATTGGAGACTATAGTGAACAAATACTCAATACAAGATGCTGGAGACATGATATTAGCTTATCAGACACACTTGGATGAATTCTGTGAGAACAAATTAACAATGTTTTGTAATCGTCAGCTTAAGAGATTATCCTCTTCTCTTCTCACTTGTGAGACAATTAAGTTTGTTCTGGAATGGAATCCAAGTGAGCGATCTCTTTCCGATATCAAAAACCTACTACACAAAACATTTCAAGATAATCAGGTTGAGGTGGTAACCATTGAGGAAGGGAACTCCATCATTGTTACTTGTTATGCTCTCATTATCTGATGGAGAGTTTACTAGTGACAGCTAGAGATAACGTTGATATGCTAAAGGAGATGGGATTGATTAGTTTAACTATTGGTTACTATACTGTGTATGATCAACATGCAATTGTTAGTGAATGTTGTGTACATATAAATTAATAGTATACTGTAGGGCGCCTTTTTTTAGGGCTATAGATTTTGCAGATTCTTATTTTGCAGATATAATTTTTGCAAATTTATGCTGTCTACCATTTTGTACTGTATTAATTTGATTTTTGGGGAAGTAATTTTTGTAAATCTTTTAAAAAATCGCAAAGTCCATGAAATTTACAGCCCTAAAAAAAGGCGCCTTACAGTACTTTAATATTCGATAGGAGGTGAAGAAGCAACTGGAAATGATAGAGAGTGAAAGAGATAATTTACTTGAGGAGAATGCTAAATTGAAGAGTACAATAGACGCATTAGATATAATACACATAATGCTAATTATTATTTATTATAATTATTATTATAGAGTTTGAGAAGGAAGACAGTAAAATGATAGAAAATGCAATTCAAATTGAAATAGATCATTTACAATCATCTCTTCAAAGCAAAATAGGTATATACACATACCGCATAGCGGGAAATTTTGGAGGGAGTTAAATTTGGCAAATTAATTGCTAAATTTTGTTGATTAGCAAATTTAATTTGGTGAATTTGTGGCCATGTATCATTTAAGCATGTGATAATGGCTCAAAATGGCAGATTTATTTTGGCAAGGGTGGAGTTGATACAGTAATCACGTATCAACATGGGTAGAGTATTTTTTGTGTTCACAAGGAGCTTCTACATTGTTAAAGCTAATTAATGGACAGTTGCTGGTATAACAATATAACGAATAGGTGTTGCCTTGTGGTGCCTTTGAACTCTGCTATAAAATTAAATGCAGCCCTGCTGTGTTTAGAGTATCATTATTGCTTGTACATGTACAATGTACATTAATCTACAAAATTTATTTACACTGTAGTATAGTTAATGTTATTGACTATTACATGTATGATAGGAGTAGAGGAAATATTGATTAAAAGAGAAAAGGAGATAGAACAGTTACAGGAAAAGATATCATTACTAAATATACAACATACCAGTATACCAGTCAAACCTTCAGAATTCAGGTATGGAGTTGGAATGATTAATCTTTATGAGAGATTGGGTATAATTAGTTAGAATGAATTAAATACATCGTTATTTGACTGGTGTCCTTTTTAAGGCATAAGATGCAAGAGAATCAGCAGCAAATTGAACCAACTCCCTCTGAGAGCTTAATTGATGACACAGAAATAGAATTAGCAAGTAAGTACAATATACACATACATATACTGTATGTATGCTTAAGTACATGTTGTAACTAGTGTTTTTGTAAAGACTTAGTTGTCTCTGTTTGCATTGAGTAAATTAATGCATAACTGTATCATATGGATAGTTGGTACACGTACATTTTAAAGTAGTATATAGCTAAGCATTTTTAGTTCTTTCTTTTTACTAGCTTTGTGCCTTTCTTTCTCTAGCTCAAATGTTAGCTGAATCCATCAGTATGATGAATCAAAGTGATTCTCATGACCTCCTTGATTATATATTTTTGTTGCTTCAGAATGAATCTTTCAATCCTACAGTCTCTTAAAAATTTCAGCAGCATGTTTGAACTCGGAATACCAGTCACATCTTCAGGATTCAAGTAATAAAATGGGCCCAGTAATTACGTATAGCTCAAAGTCAAAATTTTTTTAGAATCTTTTATTATTAGTTTTTGTCAATAGAATTTTTGTCATTTCATTTATAAATCCGCATGCTACCCATGTGAAGCAAAATTTTGTTGGTCAAAATTTTCATCAAACAAAAATGCCTGACAAATTTGACAAAATTTTTGACTGATAAAAATTTGGAGCTACATGTATACGGTAACTTTTATAAGCAATTGGGTATAATTACTTTGAATGAATTAAATACATTGCTATTTGGCTGGTATCCTTTTTAGAAGTAAAAAGCAACAGAGTCAGCAGCAAATTGAACCACTTGTTAAATCAACTCCCCCTGATAGCTTGATTGATGATACGGAAATAAAAATTGCAAGTAAGTACATGTATATGTAATGTACATATGTTTAATTGCATATCAAGGGTACATAATTCCTAAAGACTTAGTTGTCCCTATTTGCATTGAGTACTGGTCTTTAATGAACAGTTGTGAAGCATAGCTGTTTTATATAGGTATCAGTGCATGTACTGTATACTGCAAATGTTTAAGTAGTATAGCAAACATTTTAAAGTTAAATTTTTTATTAATTTTCTGTTTCTTTCTCTAGCTCAAAGGTTAACTGAATCCCTTAGTACAATGAATCAAAGTGATTCTCATGAACTCCTTGGTTATATATTTTCGTTGCTTCTGTCAGGACCTTCTGATGAGTCTTTACCTACAGAGTCTCTTGGAAAGTTTAGCATCATGTTTGAACCAGGAATACCAGTCACACTTTCAGGATTCATGCAATGAAATGGGAATGATTAACCTTTATGAGAGAGATTAGGCATAATTACTTAGAATGAATTAAATGTGTCATCATTTGATTTGTGCCCTTTTAGAAAGTTTTTAATTGACAGCTTTAATTTGCAACAATAACATGTTATTTTGATTTCATTATTATTTCATTTTTAGATTGGAGTTGAATGTAGAGCCATTACATGGGAAGACCTTTACTGTATATCCTGAAGTATTTACTAGCGATACAATAGAGAAACTTAAATTAGATGTAAGTTGATAAAATGCGCATAATAAGTTTTGTATACTACTTGCTTGTAGCAGATGCATGTGTTACAATTATTATTATGTGTATATTGTCCTGTATTTTTTGTTTAGCCTTTTTACTTTTCATTTTATTTCTCTCTCTCCCTCCCACACTCCTTTCCATCCTCTTTCTCTCAGTTACAAAAATATTGTAAAATACCAAAGGAGTGTCAATACTGGGTGATTGGATCACAGTTAGCTGAAGATGATCAAACAGTTGCTGATTTAAAATTAACCAAAGACACAGCTGTATACGTCTATGTACAACACCCCCACAAAGCTCAAGTCCACAACAATGCCATGATGCCTGCTTCCCAGCAACCGATAATTCAACCTCATAAAAATGTCCCTCACTTCTGTGATATCAAACCATTACCAGTGCCCATTGAAGAGGAGTATCAAAGGAGGCCACACCCTGATCCTCATTCTCACTCTCCCCCTCTTAAACCCGCGGGATGGGCATGTCCCAGCTGTACTCTTCAGAACCGGCCTCATCGTCTCGACTGTGAGCTGTGTAATGGTGCCCGCCCTAATGACTACCTTCCTCCACCTAATTTTGTACCTACTGAGGCCGAAAATGAATATATAAACAATAATGATCTACAAGAACTTAATAATGTGAGATTTTAAAATAGTATATTGAGATTTACTATAAAATATACTTATATATACTTTATGGAATATACTTTACTACTTAGTCAAATAGTTTTTGCAGTGTAAAAATCACTTGTGATAAGAATATGCATTCATACTTTGGAAGTTCCAGCCTTATAAATTACGCTATGCTTATGTACTGGCAAGGACATCCAAAAACTGACCACGTGTTCATACGTGGCATTGACAAAACAATAGGCGTGGTATTGAATTAATTTTAACCCTCATTATGTCCTCCAGAGCCTTCAGAAGACTAAGAGGTGATTCCTTTACTATTAAACTACCAGCAGGTACTGGAGGAGAGGAAGAGGATGAAGATGAAGAAGGAGACATTTCATTACAGCCAGTATCTTTGCAGTCACAGAAAAAGAATAAATTTAATCCTTTTGATATGGTATGACCTCTCACTGAATTAGCACAGTAGATTGGGTAATATCTAATGTGTATAAATTGATTCTGATCACAAATTTTGAGCTTCATAAGCCATATCTACTATGGTTTGTTTCTGAAATAGGGCATAAAGAGATTGATTGATCACATTTTCAAGAGATGTACATTTTTTATAGATGTACATGTATATATATCGGTGCTTTTTAGCAGAAAGTTTGAGCCAATTTTTATTTCGAGATGAAAAATTAAAAAATGAGATTTTTAATATGTATATTAGTAGTTTCATGTAGTAAACTGATATTATATTATACGTGTACTTTATAGTTGAATGATTCTAATGAGAGTCCACAGGAAGAGGAGGAGGAGGAGGAGGAGGAAAAAGAAGAACAAACATCACAAGTTGCTGTTACTAGTCAAAGTAGTTCTAGAAAGAAAAAGAAAAAGAAGAAAAGAGCAACAAATAAACAAAACCAGTCCACTCCAACTGTCTCCAATGAAGTAAGTACATACATTTAGATGCATAAAATATGCTATGCATAAAATACAATTCTTTTCTTTTTCTTTATTAATTATTTTCCTTAAGGATGAGGTTGAGGCAGCATTGAGGGAAGTTACTGATATGCTAGGGGGTCTGGAAACTGTTAGCTCATCTCAAGTAGAATCTAATAGTTCCAAGACTCCTTGCAACCAGAGACCATTGCTTTGTGTGGACAGAAGGTAAGAAAATTACCATGATAATAAATATGATTATTATCATTATTATTATTATTAATTTTAGAAATTTAAATGCTGAGAATGAAATGAGAAGAATATTTGGATCAAGAGTTGTGAGAGGAGAACAGACCAGGTACAGTATAACAGGAATTAGTTTTAGTTGCCAGATTCGTTTTTTGATTACAAATTTCTATTTTGCAATTTGATTGCTATTTGCATTCTTATAAAATGCATCAACATGGCTTGATGTACACAAATAACTGTATTAATTTTTTTAGTCAGAGAAGGCATCATAGAAGAAAGCATCAGAGACAGACAGTGTGAGTGAGATAGCAAAGGAAAGAGAGAGAGAAAGAGAATGAAGGGTTTATACATGTATGACGCATAAGATAATGGAAATAATCTTTTTTGTAGTTTGGCCACTCCCAAGGACACTTGGCCTCAAATCGAGAGATTGGGTAAATTTTTATGCAATGTTAACATGTGTTGCTTTAAACTGTACATCATTAGGACTATCAATGTCCTTGGAAGAAGTCAAAGACAGGTCAGTTATAGCTGAGGAGAAAGAGGGAGAGGGGGGAGGGGAGGGAGAGGAAGAGAGAGAGAGAGGGGGAGGGAGAGAGAGAGGGAAGGAGGGAGTGGGGATGGTAGGATACATGTACAAATGTAGCTATGAAATCATGATGAAATAGGGAGATACTTGCTATTATATTTTGTTTTTTTCTTTAGCTGTCATTATTTTAATTTTGAGCACAGTCAAGAGTATCAGAGAGTCCAGTTCAGTTTCTGGGATGCTGTTGATAGCTACGATCCAAACTCTATTGCCGTGCGTTGCTCTAATTATGAGAAAGAAATTATTTATTCTCTACTAGGCCGTGCTGCATGCTCATCCGTACCACATAGACTCTCTACTCCAATTAAGTGAAGTATGCAAGATGGGAGAGGACATGCAAATGGCATCTGAACTAATAGGTACATGTATATTGTATCCTAATGTCACATGACTGTCACGTGATATTGTGTCTGATTTAGAGAGGGCATTGTACTCATTTGAAAGCATATTCCATCCTCTTTTTAATTATACTCAAGATAACTGTAGATTGAATTACTCCAGAGCAGAAAACAGGTCAGAGAAAGATTTTAATAAGAAAAAGAGAGGGCCAAATGATTAAAATCTCTTTTATTGTTAGATCGTTCTTTCTCGTATTATTTCATCACATTAATTATGTTGGTACTAGAGGTTGTCATAGAACTGCCTTTGAGTTCTGTAAAATGTTAATGAGGTAAGAAGAGAGAGAGAGAAAGAGACATTCATGTACATGTACATATGTACTTGTACTGTTGTACATGTACATTTATGCCTCAATAAAATACATGCATAAAGAGAGCTGCACTGTTCTTTGTTATTGATTGTTATTGGACTATGTATTTTTATTCCTTCAGTTTGGATCCAGAGACCGATCCATTGTGTGTTCTATTAATGATAGACTATTATGCTGTCAGAGCCTGTGACTATCAGTTCCTAATTGACATGGACAAGAGATGGGGAGTAAGCTCTAACCACACACATTATTAGTGACGTATACAATTTACATGTACATTATTCAAAAAGCGCTTTAAATATGGAAATGACGAAATCTCAAAAGTTTTTCTCCATGTGTAATTCTGTGTCTTATTCTATTTTTTTCTCCTTCCTTCCTCCCCTTAGGCTAAAAGGAACTTGTCCCAGCTTCCTAACTGTGCGTTCTCCATTCCACTGGCATTCTTCCATCAGAGTCTCTCATTATCTGAGGATGAGGCAAGAGCTACTTCTCTAGAAGAAGCTGATCAGAAGCTTCAAGCAGCACTGATCATGTTTCCTTCAGTAAGCCTCTGTAATAGGCACTGGTTGTGGTTATACAGATTAGCATTTTAAAAACGAGCCATTTTTTTAAACGCAAAGGCTACAGCCCATGGTTTTTTAGAAAAATGGCTCCAAAATCACCCTCGATTTTTATTACATTCTCTGCTGTGTAAAAAGTTTGGGCTGACTCTAACAAATATTTTTTGAGTTATTAGCATTTTAAAAAATGGGCTAATGTTGAAAGAAGCAAAAGGTGTTTAGCCATTTATAGGGTTGAGATTTAGGGAGTGAGTGCATTTAGTGGAGTGTGTTATAATCAGTGGATATAGTGTATGCATGCACATGTATTACGGTACATGTATTTTGTATGTTTATAGTTATTGGTGCCACTCTTGGATAAGTGTGGAGTACATATTGATCCTTCTGCTCGAAATCATGCCTACTTCACATCAGCAAGAAAGTATGACTTCCTTTATTAACTGATGGAGTGTCTGTCCTACCTCATTAGGGATCCTGATCCATTGAAGCTATTAATAATGCTTTATATTGAGAGGGGGCACTCACTGTGGAAGGAACCTGAGGTTAGTAATGAAAGGAGAGGATGGGGAGGGATGGTACTAATGGAAAAATTTTGCTAAAGACCATGGATGCACTGTACCATAGTGCATGGTATTTTATAAAATGTTTGGAAGTTACTTGGGTACACATGATGTTTGTTCTTATTTGTGTATCAAATTTGAATTGATTTTGATCAAAATTAGATTTTATGATATTAAAAATTTGCTCCAAAATCAGGCCAATGTCCCTGCACAAGGTCTTTGACCAAATTTTGGCAAAAATGACTAGAAAAGAATTCTCCATTTTAATAATTTTTTCTGATACACATACATGTTATGCTGTGTAGAAAGTTTGAGTGGATTCTAATCAAAATTGGATTTTCTATGATATTTTGCCAAAAATGACTAGGAGAGAATTTTTGATTTTTATAATTTTTTCTGATGCACACACTTGTTGTTATGTTGTGTAGAAGGTTTGAGCAAATTCCGATTAAAATTGGATTTTTTACGATTTTTTAAAATTGCTCTAAAATCAGACCAAAGTCTCGGTACTATAGTACAGGGATTTTGGCCAAATTTTGCCAAAAAATGACTAGAAGAGATTTCTTCATTTTTATAATTTTTTCTGATGCACATACTTGTTGTTATGTTGTGTAGAAAGTTTGAGCAGATTCCGATTAAAATTGGATTTTTTTACAATTTTTAAAAGTTGCTTCAAAATCAGACCAAAGTCCCTGTACTATAGTACAGGGATTTTGGCCAAATTTTTCCAAAAATGACTAGGAGAGAATTCTTTATTTTTATAATTTTTCTGATGCACATACTTGTTGTTATGTTGTGTAGAAAGTTTAAGTGAATTCTAATCAAAATTGGATTTTTTATGATTTTTTAATTTGCTCCAAAATCGGACCAAAGTCCCTGTACTATAGTACAGGGATTTTGGTCAAGTTTCGCCAAAAATGACTATGTGAGAATTTTTCATTTTTATAATTTTTCCTGATGCATATACATATATTTATGTTGTGTAGAAAGTTTGAGCAGATTACAATTAAAATTAGATTTTTTAATGATTTTTAAAAGTTGATCCAAAATCGGACCAAAGTCCCTGTACTATAGTACAGGGATTTTGGCCAAATTTTGTCAAAAATGACTAGGAGAGAATTATTCATTTTTATAATTTTTCCTGATGCATATGCATATTGTTATGTTCTGTAGAAAGTTTGAGCAGATTCTGATTAAAATTAAATTTTTTATGATTTTTAAAAGTTTCTCCAAAATTGGGCCAAAGTCCCTGTACTGTAATACAGGGAGTCAAACTCATGAATCCCATCCTGTTTAGCTCACTTAGCATGCTTTTATGAGCAAGGAGTTTGGCCAGCCAATGGTTTGTCTGTATTGAGTAGGTTCTGTCATGGCTGGAGAAGAATGTCAAAGTTGTTATAGAAAGAGTGAGCAATGGGGACCCTCTTATCAAGCAGTGCTCTGAAAAGTATGAATAATCTCTTAGTAATAATTAATACTTCCCATAATTAATTAGGAGACTCAGGTGCTATGTTGGTACTCCAAAAAACATTTATCGTCACGTTGTCCTCTCAGACCTTGAATCAGTGAGCACTTCACTGCCACAAGTAAGAGAGAGGATGTGAATGGACCCCTCATACTGGTTCTGGTATTGTTAGGAAATTACAAGAACCTCAATAATGATGTATGACCCCCTACCACCCAAGGACAGCACTCGGGGCTACAAGTGTCCTTCAAAAAAGTAAATGTAATACTTTTAAATTGATTTTTAAAATATTAAAACGTTTATTAAATAAATGAAGTGTATGGTAGTGATTTATAGGTACATGTACATGTATTTTTATGCTCTGATTTTTCTCCATTAATGTTGAGCTGTGAATGATGAAATTAAACAATGAAAATTATTATTACTAGCAGTAGCAGCATTGATAGTCATTATTCTTTTTTTGCAGGAGACGTAATCCGTTAGAAAATGATGAGAGTCATCCATTGGCATTATTTTTAAGATCTTTATTACCAAGTTTTAACATGGAGGTACTGCAAACACACACACACACTCACAACTGAAAGACACAATAGTAGACATCAGTTTCATAATCCTAATGTGTCGTGTTGCTCAAAAGCTGTTTTTGATTATATTTGAATGTGTTTTGAATGGTCAAAACTCTAGGAATCATGATCAGAATTGTTTCAAATTTTTGCATAGCACAATACAGCACCATACAGTTAGAACTACATGTAGTTATTCAACTAATCTTATTAATGCTTAGTCGTTCAGATTTTCATGTATATACTTTCATGCTCATATTTCATTCCTCAATATTCCAGTCTCATACTCCCATTTCCCATTCCAATACCTAGGCTCCAGTTCCAAGACAGAGAGTTGCTGGTATACCTGAACAAGAGGCTGAAGAAGTACCAGCAGGAGGAGCTATTGGAGGTGGTGCAGGTAGAGAAAGACTTGAAGAAGCCATTGGACAATTGACTGACTCAGTTAGGACACTCCTGGAGACTATCAGACTTGCTATTAACAGAGAGGGAGGAGGAGAGAGTGGTGAAGAGAATAGTGACAATGATATTGATTGATTAATTTATAATATTTATATTAATTATTATTTTTCAGATAAAAATAATTGTTAAGACATCACTAAAATTAATACAATTACATGTATAAGAGAAAATAAGTTAATTTGATACACACTATAATTCTCACCTAACTACTATAATAGTTTTGATTGAAATATGCTCATAGCAAGGAAATGTTAAGATTGATACAACAGAACTTTCCATGACTTAGTATACACAAAGTCAGAAACACAGTCTCCTTCACCTTCCAGCCCAAATTTGCAATGACAAGGTACTAAGTAATCATTCCTTGATGTTGGCTTTTTTGATTTCATGATTCATTATACTGATCATGTACATATACATGTAAACGTACATGAAAGCTACATTACTGGTATAACATGCATATAGCCAGAAGTGTATTTTATTTATATTTACAAAAGTACATTTATTTCCTAAAACTTGACTTTGTTACTCACTCAAGTTAAAAAAAACAAAATATGCAGAGGGGGGGATAAAGATTAAAACTTAATGCGATTACATCAGTGAATGTATAGTTCACAATATCACCATCAGTTGAATTGACTATTGACCTAACAAACCACGGCATACCAGTAGAATTACAACAAAGAGACTCCAACGTACTGCACTGCAGCCCATCCCACAGTGGATCATCAGGGTACAGTCTACCATCAGTAAGATTGGCATCTATCGTTTCAGCCTCACAATAATAATCATTACCAACAAAATTTGGCATAGAATCCCCACTATAGTCACTATTGCAAGGACAAGAGGAAACATCAGATTCGTCTTCTGCATAACCAGCAGCATAGGTCCAGATATGCTTGCGTGGGTTGCTGCCATAAGTAATTGAGACACCATCAACATAGACTCCATCAATGTCTGAAGAATTAAAGCTATCTCCATATGAGCCAAACTCGTATCCTCTGACCTGCCCACATACTTCAGTATAGTTAAGTCCCATGGATGAAAAGAAAGTTGCATTGCATTGGGAGGTGAAGGAGA
>NW_003546312.1:253519-255723 GCF_000090795.2 Amphimedon queenslandica | reverse complement strand
GGTAGAAACCAAAAATAAATTAATGTAAGACAGGAGATTCAGTTTAGCTTTGAGCACCACAGGAACACATGACAGGTTCTGGAAGATACACTACCTTGAAATACAGAAAAAATAATGAATTACTTATACAGTAGAGGGAAAAAAGAGACTCAAATAGTGAGTAAAAAGAGAGAAAGGCCAACAGAAGGGAAGCTATTTGTTAACCTTGGAAGTAACGAAGGAGCTACCCACGCGTTTCACCATAATTTTCACTGAGGAATGCCGTGAAACCGCAAAAATGTTAATTAAACTAGGATCGGAATGTGCGGCTATGAATGTGAGGCCAACTTCAACGGAGTAGAGCTCCAGCATATTTGCTGCACTGCATGCTGCTAGCTAGCTGCAGCAATGTAAAGGTGTGGCTGCAATGAAGGTGTGGCTCAATCAAGCCATGCTCCACCCCCACACACAGTAAATGGTGGCACATGGCCCTATGTGGCGAAGAATGCAGACACACACAACAACTACCTATACCTCGCGTAGGCGAGGCCAATAACAATAATATACTGAAGAGAAGAGTCAAGCAGTAGTAGAAAGACATTGTCAACACAGTTCAAAGCTTGAAGTGAAGGCATTCACAGTCAAATACTTGTAGTGGAATACAATAATCAATTCCTCCAGATGTCAGGAAGTAAGTGACATTTGCATAATATTGATTCCAGTCTTTCATGTTTGAACAGGACAAAGTTGTACTAAGTAACTTTTTTTGCATGTGCATGTACGTGTACATTACATACAGATTTTCATTACCCAAAAACATGCAAGTTACATGTCATGGTAAGTTACATGTACTACTATACACAATAATACACTGTGTACATGTACAATGAAGCATGCTGTTTAGCTCACTTAGGATGGGAATCTTGGCTATGCAACATAGGGAGGGCTCGGAGCTAATGAAAGAACTCAAAAGTTAAGAAGATATAAAAGCTGCCACAATAATAATAGTAATAATAATGACATGCTTTGAAGTAATTGTAATAATAGACAGTTTAAAACAGAAGTGTTTTAAAAGGAGGAAAAATGTGTTACAATGATCTATTGATTGACACAATGCTAGATTTTCTCAATAATTTCATATTGCGTAGGTGGCACAGTAATAGCAATGGTTTAGCAGTAATAGTACATGTAGTAGTTGCAAGTTCCATCAGTTTGCATGCATATAAACATCGTAAATATACATTGCATATATATGTACGCGTAAGACACTCACACATAGCTAATACTTGATACTTTGATTCTTGTTGGTTGTCTCCTGGGGATTCTCTCAGTTTCCGTCTACACGCTCTCGTCTATTGAAAGCATAGTGACTGACATTCACTCCATTTTCTGCAATTCAACACTCTGGCTAGTAAATACCATAATGTTTACTCTATCATTTGGCGCTCTCCTTACCAAAACATGGCGTGTCGGTGCAGTTTTTCGTAACCCATGGTCAAAGAGATGCATATACAAAGACTATGTATTATTTTTGATAGTCCTCGTGTTGCTTGCTGTTGACATCCTCATACTGACAATATGGATGTTAGTTTCTCCTCTGTATATCTCAGTGAGGATGATACAAAGTCCTAGTGCTATCACAGAGCTCTCGTTTTGCAGACTCTCTGGAGAGGAGGTTTTCTTTGGCATAGTCTATTGCTAATGGTGTACAAGTCCTTCCTGTTATTACTTGGCTGTTTTCTTGCCACCCAGACTAAAGAGATCAAAGCAACACTTTTCAACGACTCAAGATTCATAGCCATAGCTATATACATAGTGTTTCTTATAGTAATCATTGGCCTACCAATGGCCATATTTTTCCTGCTAGGCCGGTACATATTGCTTAGTTTCTTTGCTATAACTCTGACTATCACTGGGCTATCGTTCACCATCAGTTGCATGCTGTTTATACCTAAACTCGTCCTGTTACACAAGACAAGGAAAGACGATTTGTTTAATGTCATGTCCACTGCTCAAAACATCAAGGCTTGTAAACCAGTAGATAGGAAGCAATCTCTGGCTAGTTTGGTGCTACTGGAGTATAGACAGACCCAGAAGCAAAGAGCTCTTTTTGCTGTTGGTCAGCAACTAACTGTTACAACTTCAAACACAGTTTCAAGTTATGATAGGAGGACGTCAGCAAGATCCAGTTTTGGCATATTACCAGGTGTCTCACCTATACTTGA
>NW_003546312.1:218092-253282 GCF_000090795.2 Amphimedon queenslandica | reverse complement strand
TCATAGAACACAGTTTCATAAGATGCTAATAATAATTATAAAGCACAAGTGTGTATTTTTTAAAATTCTAATCAAATAATACTAATAACTTGACTATTATAACAGCAGCAGAAGATTACACACTACAAGCTAAGCTAACTTTGACTATGTATAGTGTAACTACATAATGAGTGTCAGCAATGGGAGAAGGCTTAAGTCTGTTACTCCACAGTTACGATCCTAATAGTGTTTGTATTAGCAGGTCCAGGCCTCCAACCACTAAGAGCAATAATGGTTGAGCCTTTCTGTATGAACCCTTTCTTTTTCCCCCACTCAATGGCGTAAAGGAATCTCTTCTCTATATCGTCTGCCCAGTCTGATTTATCCTTTGGATGAGGGAAGACCAGTGGATGTATGCCACGATAGAGATGGCACTATGAGGAATAAATAAACTTTAATAGTATACATTAGATGAGGGTATCACATTCATGCATGTTTTAAAATATTCATTAGGTTTAAGCATGCATTGGCCATTAAGACATTGTTAAAAATGTAATAAAGGAATTGAGCCACTATGAGGCTCCATATAATCATCAAACCAAGATAAAGCACTTATACAGTTGTTACCCACACTACAACAACGAGCTCTCAAGCCCAAAGACTGACACACACTCTCATAAAACACATCCTGAGAAGTATAATAAGGACATGGTGTCCTCCACCACAATAGAGAAAACCACATCTTAAAAATACTTTAAAATTCAATTACAATTTAAAATCCTGATAATCATGGGAGTGTGATACATGTTAGTTTATTTGATCACTATGGTCACACATCATGTAATGATTGAGTTACTTTGCTTCTGTAAGGGCTCTATTGGCTGAAGAATATATGTTTATACTATGAAACTAGATCAAACATCTGTAATCAATTTATTACATGCTATCGTCGTCTCTTACAACAAAAAAGTACCTACGTCTGTTACTGTATTCTTGCAAATCACGCCAGAGGCCATACAAGTACATGTACATGATATCGTACTATATCGTACATGTACATGTACACGATATTGTACTGTACATGTAGGCACTTACAATGTGAGCGACTTCTCTATCTCTAGTGACTGAAATGATGGGGCAATGAGGACGGAAATGAGACAAATTGAAGGCAGTCCTTTAAAAAAAGAATGCACGATTAATAACAACAATAATAATAACAATAATAATAACAATAATAACAACAATAATAATAACAACAATAATAATAACAACAAATACTAGACACATATAATGACATCATAATAGATTTGGCAGGAGAGGAGTGTGATTTTCTTTTACTAAGCATTACTGGCAGAGAGATATCTATATGTTTTTTTATAATCTGATTTTTAGACGGAAATGTACATAAGCAATAAATGATACAATAATTATACGTCATCAAGTGATTGAATGTGTGTAGTCTGAAATACACACTGACACAGTAACACAAGAACTAAATGGGCCGTGACTGCATTAGGTCATCAAGAAATACAATATGAAAATAATACATGCATACTTTCCTGTAGTAGTTAGACAAATGATAGCTGCTGCATTCTGAAAGAAAGCTGCATCAACTGCTGCAATAGCAGTGGTGGTCAGTGTCTCGGTCGGTTTGGGAGTCAAGAGACGCAACTCATCAAAAACCACACGATGGAACATTGCAGACTCGGCCTCGCAGCAAATCCTGTGCATTATGTCAACTGCTTCAACCGGATACTTACCTGCATGGGATGAAAAACAAATAATACAAAATTTGTAAATAATTTGCTTAAACAATGACATGATTATGTTAGCTGCTGCTGGCCTGATGATACAAAAAAATAAGCTCATCCTCTTGCTACTGCTGGCAAATACAAATTCCCTGGAACTCTATACAAGTACAAAATAACAATGCCAATATTAATAGAGAATATTGTTTGATCTCCTAATAAACATTGATTTATGCCAATTTCCTCAAGTGTGCACGCAGCAGTAAACAAAATAACAATGCCAATATTAATAGAGAATATTGTTTGATCTCCTAATAAATATTGATTTATGCCAATTTCCTCAAGTGTGCACGCAGCAATAAACAAAGATGATCTGAATTGTCATAATGTAAGCAAAGGGCATAAGACTTATCTTTCATTTTGGATCATCAATGCACATTGTCTATATTAGCTCATTCTTAATAATAAATTATAATAAACAGTATCATCATTGCTATCGATGATAATAATCAAGTGTGTGTTGCTGATTTCCCATACCTTTAGCTGTTTCTCCTGACAGCATGACACAATCTGCTCCGTCGAGAACAGCATTTGCAACATCACTTGTTTCTGCTCTTGTAGGGCGTGGCTTTGATACCATACTCTCTAACATCTAGAGAGAAGGAGAGAAAGAGAGGGAGAGAGAGACAAAGAGAGAGAGAGAGAGACAAAGACAGAGAGAAAGAGAATAGAAAAGGGTTTAATAATTCAAGGGCTGTAGGTCAAAAAGGACAAACACTGACAACTCAAAAAAAAAATTCCTCAAGACCACTATCACAACCAAAACACGATCATAACTATAATACCATTACTATAATTATACTATAATATTATCATTAGTACTACCCATTATCAAACGGATTAGTCTATCATCATTATTATTAATATTACCATTTTAATAGCATTAAGTTGATTTACCTGAGTTGCAACAATAACAGGCTTGCCAATCCTGTTGCAGCGACCAGTCATCATTTTTTGCGCAAGAAAAACTTTCTCTGCCGGTATTTCAATACCAAGATCACCTCTGGCGACCATAATACCGTCACTGGCTTCAACAATCTCATCAAAATTAAGTACACCCTCTTCGCTCTCAATCTGGAGAGAGACAGATACAATGTAAGTGGAACGAGGGAGAGAGAAAGCTATAAAATATGCTAAACAGGGTTTCCCACAAAGCATATGCTTCATGAGCTGACAAGCACTGTTACAATACAGTACGTAGCATTTGGAGAAACTTTAAAAATTCATAAAAATTCAAACTTG
This sequence comes from Amphimedon queenslandica, assembly GCF_000090795.2. NCBI lineage: Eukaryota > Metazoa > Porifera > Demospongiae > Haplosclerida > Niphatidae > Amphimedon > Amphimedon queenslandica. Next base: position 250,253 of record NW_003546312.1, on the reverse strand, counting down.
ATTGATTGATACACAGCTTAAGGACATGTAGAAAATTATAAAAAATACCGTATACGGCATATATTTTGTGGGGATTAATTTTCACGATTTTTGCGTTTTGAAAAAATTCGCGAAAATAAAATTTGCAAAATAGCGTGCTGATTCTATAGTAGGTGTGGTAATTACATTAAATCGCAAAAAATTTTATTTGCAAATAGAAAAATGCAGTCAAATCGCGAAATTTTATCCCCGCGAAATTTTATACCCGCGAAATATATGCCATATACGGTAGATTTACATTCATAATAGAAATACAGTCGTGGCAAAAAGGCAGTGAATATAAGAGTTTTAATATGCTAGAATTCGTCTCATACATTATATCACTGCACAATGAAGTTTTGTTCACACAAGTCGTGTGAGATATTTAGTGTACCTTTGAAATGATTTTTATGTTCTTTCCTTTCTCTCCTAATTCTGCTCTCACGTCGTGGACATCTTGAGCTTTGCGAATGAAAGAAGCAAAGACCATATCAACCTTGTTCTCTACGCCAAAAGCAAGATCCTACGATAAGTATACCAACAATAATAATGATACGAAATAATAATAAAATATAATGGTAATAATACTTAAGTCAATATGTTTGACCTTCTTGTCTTTATCTGAAAGAGCTGGCAGATCAACTACAATCCCAGGAAGGTTAACGCCTTTCCTTGAGCCCAAATTCCCACCATTTTGAACAACTATTATAATCAATCATTATACAGTAAGAGAGGGATCAGTACATACACAGAGCACAAACTAACCAGTTATGAGTGTAGTGTCAGTTTTATCAGTGACTTTAAGTGAAATAAGACCATCGTCAACAAATACTTTTTCCCCAGGTTTGACAACCTACAAAAGTTAAGCATGCATTTCGTTCCCTTCCTCTCTCTCTCCCTCTCTCACTCTCACTTTAATAATGTTCTTGTAGTCCACATAGATGAGGGAGCCAGTTCCACAGTCCTTATACTTTTCATTTATGGACAATGTCAGCACGTCACCAGTTTTGAGGCTAATCTCTGCAGCTCCACCCTGCATATGTACACAATAATAATAATAATAATTCCCCTCTCTTTGTATATGAATATTAAATTACATGATACTCACTCCTTCCAGGAGCCCAGTCCTTATTTCAGGCCCTTTAGTGTCGAGAGCAATAGCAATATACTTATCAGGCATCTCTTTATTAGCTGCACGGACATTCTCAATAGTCTGCTTGTGATACTAAGAAGAGAGGAAATTAGAGATGCAATTTAAACAAAATTTTATTGGAAATTAAACTTACTGCATGCTCTCCGTGTGAGAAATTCAAGCGAGCAATACACATTCCAGCATCAATAAGTTTTTTCATGACACTCACAGACTGGCTAGCAGGACCTAAATTAAAAACATTATGTCATGATTATATAAACATCCTATAATAATCATAAATAAATAAACAATGCTACACGTACATGTAATAATATTCACCTCTGAATTAAGGGTGGTCTACTAATATTATAATATTCATTACACATTCATGGGACAAACTGTAGTCAAGAGTAGATAATAATTAGAGGAAAGTGTCCTACTGTGCAATACCCCCTGCTTCATCACGTCGTAGAATTGAAGAGTCCCATTCCGGTTATTTCCGTATTTTTGAGTACTTATTCAAAAATAACTAGCAATAACTATAACTACTCAAATAAAATATGGAAATAACCTGAATGTGACTCTTCAATTCTATGCGGTGATAAAGCAGACCTTATTACTGGTAGAATACTCTCCTAATTATTATCTACTCTTGCTGTAGTTATATGACACTTTCTACCAATCATATTTATGGCATTTGCAATGGAATTTAATTAGTCTTTCTTAATTGAATCAGAATCAGCTCATTCAGCTCAAGCTTTTTATATTAGAGGCATCAATATAGTTAGTAAAGGTTTGGGAACAATTTTGGAAAAAGCATGTGAAGTGTGAAGAATGTCAATACTATTGAAACGTACTATGGCGTACATGTACATATGTACATGCTATACAAAAATACAATGGACCTTTCATGGACTTTTCTTTGAACAAAAGATTAATTCAGATGAAACAGTTTAAGACAAGGTTTAAGATAATTTCAAGCTATTCATCTTTACCCACAAACACGTATATGCGTCATGACAAGGGATCAAAGCTTACTTATAAAGCACATGTATTGTGTGCGTGTGTGGTTAAATAGGCTGGTTTCTCACCAATAGTGCAGATTATTCCAGTGTTTCTCAAGGTGTGAGGATGAGCGAACACATCCAACAGGCAGAAATGCTCCAAGTGAGTGTTGGCGAGTTGCGCTTCGGAATGAGGGGCATCGTGTTCACCCTGGCTACTAGCTGAAGATCCTACGCGAGATCTCTTACCACTTCCACTGGTAGGCGCAGCCGGTGGTGCTTCCGAACTGTCCACCGTTTGAGTAGTGCGCGTAGGTGTCTGTTCCTCCGGATCCTGCTCGGCCATTTTGCTCACTTCAACTTGCATACGTTGCATCAATTTCCGTATGTAGTATCTATGATGCATATATATATATGGGTGCTAGCTAGGGCGTGGCTGGGAGATGCAATAATAATGGATGAAGAAACAGCTCTTTCTAAGGCAGGAGCCACAGATTTCCTCATCTCTCATCTCTTAAGTGCAGATCAGCATGGAATAGTAGTTGCATCTTATTGTAGGGTAGCAGGCCATCCCTTCCCAAGCAAGCTCTATGCTGTAATTTTAGCACTACCTGAATTTTTGTTGGAATCAGCTTAAATTTTAGAGCAGAAATACAAGAAATTAAAAGTCTCTTTAAGATAAGTATTTATTTTGTCAATGTTAATTTCAACAAGCATTTTTTAGTCCATACATCAAATTTGACTCTAATATTAATGAATATATACTTATCCCTTATGCCATATAACTTTTATATTGATCAGCAGCTTGTGATGAGGTTTAAGCGGACTATAATATTTGCATAAATCATGTGACCTTTGATTTATGCAATTGAAGTTTTGGTAATGTAATATATAGACTGTAGTACCTATACATGTATAATCATTACTGATATTATACATATTTCTCTCATTCTTCCATTTTTTCAGGTTCTTGCTCTCCTATCCTCAGGCTCTCAAAATAATTTAGTTCAGTAGTATTACTAGTATGATGTATAATGTAACAATAAAAAGTTTATACAGGAATGATTATTATGCTGCATCTGTTCAATGGATACAAATCAACTGCTAAAACTATTGACTTGGTAATATTAACAGTACAATATGTGTTGGTTCTATAGATTATAGTAAGTATTAGCTTTTTAATCAAAAGGAAATGGTAAAGAATAATTTCAAACAAAGTACACTGTTTTTAAGTAAACTGTTTAAAGTTATGCATATGACAGCTATAGCATCACACCTTTATCTTCCTTTAGTATTATCATGCTATGCTTGTATTGTAATCAATAATCTCAGCTAGCATTCTAAAAAGTTTTTATGTATTTTGATTAATTTGTAGCAAAGCTAAAGACTTAGTACATTTAAATGCCATTGTTTTACTTTTTATGACTGTAACTTGCAGTGCAAGTGTCTATCCCTCTACAAATTAAGGCATGAATTGTAAATCATTCAGTGTAATGACAAAGGAGCATAAGTTAATAAATGCTGTACGTTTCATTGATAAAATAGGCTAACTATGATTAGATCTATGAGATTAACATAAGGAAACAATGACAGAGACAAGTCTTTTTTCTCTCTCTCTTATTATTATTTTGTCCACATTTTGCATATAAGGTGGCATATTATTCTTAATGATATGTGGCAAAGTTCCTCGTTTGTAAAAACAAACGACTATCATATTTATCATAACATGTACAACATAGTATATAATCACATTCAACCTACACACCTAGCTGCCTGTTTCTATATACCTGAAACTATTGATGCACAGAATGGCAGTGACTCTGCTAACTGTTGTTGTCTTTTTGTTGAGTCTCAGTGAAGTTATTAGTCAATGTCCACCTTCCTCAGGTAAGACATTGTGTGTGTATAATAACAACTGTATAGGTTATTATATGGGTATATAATGGAAACTGTTATCCTCAGGCTAATAGATCATTATTCTATAATACTCACATTAGAGGACATAGCAATAGAGTCATGTGTGCTTTACCGAATTCTACTCTGACTGATAGAGCGTGGGTTACTTCTAATGGATCATCAGTTGATTGCAATACTAATCCTCTCCGTTGCTATGTTGTATCTTCAAACCATGCAAGACTTATACTGTTGAAAATCAAGATAATGCGACTATCTGTAAGTTCATACTTCATAGACTGCTTTTAATTTATTTACTTTACCTTAAGCTACATACAATGTAAAAGATGTACTAGTATCTACTAAAGGGAATGAATCAGTTAGTGTACAGTGTGTGTTTGCATCAGGATCAACTGCTGATGGATGTCATGTGGTATTTACTGATAGTAGTAATGGAAGGAAGGAATTCTTTAATATAACTGGATTGGTTAATACAATATAATTATTAACCAGTGGAGTATATAATGTAACTGGATATGATATAAGCGATGATGGCAGCATTCTACCATGGACTTGTGTAAAACTTAAACATGTATATGTATACACTGTTATTCCTTCTATTGTATATAGTAGCAGTTACAGCACTGTAGTGACTATACGTAGTACTGGTAAGTATTATATTCATGACATCAAGTTCATTAATTCATGTGACTTAAGGTATATTGTCTATGGAGGTAGAATTCGCAGGTAAATTATGTTTTAATTGCTATAATTTTTAATTATTTGTTTTATATGCATTAATAGTCACATTTTCTCCTCATCATACTGTTAATAGCACTAAGACTCTTGATAGCTCTAGTAGGCCTTTAATAGATGGTGTAGCTGACACAGTTGTTGTGTTAGTATGTACTATAGTTGGTACAGTATTTGTAATAATACTGCTGATTGTAATCATCATTATTAGTATCTGGTGTGTGAGAAAATGGAAAAAAGGTACAGCTGTTTCAGCTATAATAGTTTGCTTAGCAAAATATTTTTATTTTAAAAGGTGGTTCTATTGAGATTACAGTCAATAATCCAGCATATGGACAGAGTAAGCCATCATGGCATCAAATATATAATTGACTTTATTCGCTCCACTCATTTTCAGTTGAACAATCAGTACAAGGATCAGTATTAAACACAAATGTTAATCCAGCTTATGAGACTGTTGCTGTTTATGAATATGTCATTTAATTCATAAATGACAAAAAATTGGTTACCGCATTTATTACTGTAATTTTTCTCAATAAATAATACATTCAATTAATCATTTTCAAACTTGACAAACAACAAGTTTATGAACAGAAATAATTATAAAAATCAAAAAATCTTTCCCAGCCATTTTGGCAAAATTTAGCCAATGACGTTGTGCTATAATTAGTAACATCATAGCATTAAGTAGGATTTACCCCACTTCAAAATGGCTGCCACAACTTTTGCAGCCTTGTAGCTAGTACAAAAATTTTGACCTATATTTGGAGCAATTTCAAAAATTTGTATAATCCAAATAATTGATTAGAACTTGAAAAAAACAACACAGCATGTATGTAGATATGTATCAAAAAAATTTTAAATCTCTATTTCTAATTTTTGGCCCAAAATTTGACCAAAGATCTTGTATATACTACTGGTAAAACAGTACCATTACTAATACATTTATCAATATCTATGCTTTTATTTGTCTAGTTAGTCAAATATCTATAAAAATGATATGCATTATGACTGCACACATAATAATGCTGGTACTACACCTAACTACAATAATGCTGAATACAATGTAAAAGGAAAGGTTAATACATGACGCTATTGATATTACACAGTAAGATCTTTATCTTGAGTCTTTCAAACAGGAACTTGGTGCCTCTGAGCTATAGTCTGACCTTCAAAACAGAGCTCTCAATGACTTACACAAGGTCAGAGACACAAAGTTTCAGCCCAAAAAAGTTTGACACTATTTGTGTTGCACTGTGGCATTTGTATACATGTACTGTATTATGAACACTTTCACTACTACTGATAGTGTAGGGAGAAAGGGATACTTATTGGTGCTAATTGCAAAGAAGTGAAGATGAAAGGGAATATCTTCTTCTGGAGTGGCTCTTACAGCCAATCGGTATACCTGGCTCTGAAATTGTCTTGTTAATGGATATTCTAATCTTAATAATAGTAAATTATATTTAAATAAAGTGTTAAAATGCTCTTTTTATAGTTAATACATGTAGATATGTTATTTTTCAGATGCTAGTCCTTTGAGGTAGTAGGTCCACTTGAGATTACCACTGCTCTTACTGGATATAACTAGTTTGCCCAGTTTCACTATATTAGGATCAGCTTGTCTTGCATCAAAAGACACCGTCAGGTTGTGGACTTTGCGTGGCTTTAGTGTCTCGCTCGCCTTGATATTAAAAGCAGGATTATCCAACACAAAACTGAACTGTGATGTCTGGTGGAACACATTCCTGAAAGGGATGACGATATTCCCTCCTGCTTTAATGGAGTATGGGCCTTGAGGCTTAGGCTCAAGACAGTGACCGTACAGAGGAATCATGTAATCACCACCTTTAAGAAAACAAGAACGTCATTTCAGTGACCATTAATAACACACACAGCTAGTTAATTTTGCAGAGAAAATTTTGCAAATCCTTAAAAATAACTTTGTTTGTGGATTAATTTTTTGCAGTGTTGTTATTGTAGCATAATGTACTGTGGTAATGCATAATTTAAACTATTTTGCGGATTTAAATTTCGCACTTTTGATTTATCTGCAAACTCACAAAACCTAATTCTCTGCAAAAATTTCTAGCTGTACAAACATGCACACCCTGTCCTTCTAAGACAGCACACACTGTAGAAGTACATGTATACCTGATGATGAAGAGATTGTTAGTGTAGCATTGGTATCTCCAAGGGTTGATGGCTCATACGTCACATCAACTGTTGTGACTGTCACTGACTTGTCAACATGGAAATCAGGATTATCAATCTATCGGACAAAAAATAGACACACATCATGTAACCAAGAGTAATAAAATAACTGGTACTGCTCAAAACAAACTTAATTGACATAATTCATAAGATACAGACAAGTTGGTACATGTATATAACGTGTGGCCCATCCCTTACCTTACAGCTATACTCCACTCTCCCTCTAGCATAGCTAGTAAAGTGACAGGTTTGTGTCTGTGTACTACCCAGGAGTGTAGTGAAGTGAACTGGTTTCTCAGCAGTTGGTGGGGTTGCCTTCAGATGCAGTTCATATTGATATGATCCTAACTCATTACACTGGAGGATCAACTTCCCAACCGTCTCGTCAACTTTGAGTGGCAAATACTCAAATGTACATTTACCCTAAGAAGAAAAGAAAGACATGATAACTGAGAGCTACATGTGTGCAATGTACATGTATAAGAGGCTTTGGTACACATACATTGTACATGTACATATATGTACAATATATAAAAGGATAGTCTCTACCTGACTCTCAGCTCCAATCAAGAAGTTAGCAGGCATGCTAATATCAGGTACATTAACAGAAGTGGTCATGTTAAGGGGAATAGGGAAAGGATTGTCAATAGTGATAGTGTGAGAGACACTCTGCCTAACTGCTGTGGTTAGATCTATTGTGCTGATGATCCCTGATGGAACTGATTTGAAATGAACATGATAAAACTGGAACTCTCCTGTAGTCTCATTCTGGAATATCACCTGGATTACAAAAATGAAAGGACTCATATTTTATACAGTAATCACAATTCATCATAAAGTCAAAATAGTATTTAATACTTTTTTACTTTAAAAAGGAAAGATCCTTCCTTGTACGAATAAAAGTTTATCTTATATTCTCTCTTAGTCATAGCAGGCACGTCAATGTAATCAAGGCCATATAGTGTGACTGATTTATCCAGCCTCTCTGGTCTGATGTTCTCAATCATTGCCCTGAACCTCTGAGGGTGTCTCAGCCAGTTCTGAACAGTGAGGGACTCAATGTGTGAGGTCTTGCACGGGATCTCTTGCACTATAGACCCAGAGTGCTTAGGAGGATCAGCGGATCCTAACATATTGTATAATATACCAGTGCCATCAGGCAGTGGAAAGAATATTGAACCCTATAGAGAGAGAGAGAAAAATAAAGTATCTCAGATACAAAATACATGTACATGTACACATATGTATTTCAAACAAACTCATTACATGCATCAGTTAAATTTTTATCAATCAAAGCAATTCACAAATTCCTTTTTAATTGAATGTCTACATTTCTAAGTACAAGACTATAATTATACATCATTGCTACTGTATTACATGCATGATTACCTGGTGCTTCTGTGAGTCTTTAGTCATGAGGAGTGGCTTATAAGTTAGCTCATAATGTGCAGAGTGACCAGGCTCAACTGATATAGAGACAGGCCCACTCCAATACTCACCATCAATCACAGGATTGAGTAGCCACGGGACTGACGACTTGTTATGTATAGTTATATTCTTAACCTCTTTAGTTCTTACGTTAGTACTGAAATTAAGGACCTGTGTGATTAATAAAAATTAAGTCCCAGTACATGCGTACAAGTAGTCTCATACTTCCTTATATGGCACTTGCTCAATGCACATTCCTGAGAGGGTAATTTTGAGTGGACGGCCTCCTTCAATGTGACACTTGAGATTATCATAACGAATGTCACTCTGCATTCCCCTTGGATGAAATATCAGATCAAATGGAACCTACAGCATAAAAGAATAAATGATGTACATGTACATGTGCATGTACATGTACAAGTACTGCCCACTTTCCTGGCAAGTATGTGCTACAGTATATGATATACATGCAAAAATTTAAGTGCAAATACATGTATATCAAGAGTAGATGTATGCATGTACAATACCTCCATTCCAGGTGATATGTAGCCACTTGTTGGAAAAATAGAGAAATCTGGTGCAAACTTCTCGGCATCCCAATTAAATCTAAAAGAGAAGTTTTATGCATTAATACTTTTGACAATGATACACACATGTACATGTAATAATAGTATTAGTCTCTACTAGACTAACTTGGCTCCAATATCCCCAGTATTCATCATTAGTATACGCCTACAGCTCCTACTGTTCATTACAACTGCACCAAACGGGACGTGATCAGAGTCCAATGATATCTCTAATCCTTGACAAGATCCCCTCACAACAAACAAAGGATATGAGAGACCATGACTCTCCATTATTACCTGTAGCATAAAGACAACATTTAATCACAGAATGTTACATTAATTTTAGTGATAATACTACATTTAGCTCTTTTTGAGTAGTGCATTACCTCTTCAGAGAATTGAGGGACTCTACTAGTTGGACAGAACAATACTTCAGCAGTTACAGCCTCTTTTGGTTTAAGTGTGATCTCTTTATCAGGTCCTAACTGCTGAAGTTTGTTAGGGCAGAGTGAGACAGAGAGGACTCCAACCTCCTGCAGTGCTGGTACTTGAGCACTGGGTACAATATTAACAGTGAATGTCACTGCTAACGGACTCTTGTTCACTAGCTTAACTTTCTTGCTGGATTTCTCATGGACTATCAGTGCTCCAATGTTGACCACTTTCTGCAGTGCCTCAACCTAAATTATAAAAAAACACATGTACATGGACACAGTAGTAATGTAATAGGAATGACAAACCTTAACAAGTGCTCCTTGTCCAGTAATAGTAACTGTTTTCTTGCAAATCCCATTTATCTCAAACACCATATTTTCCGAGTACCTGATTGGCTCCTGAGGCCTGAAATAGCAGTCAATCTCCATGCATTCCTCAGGCTCCAGTATCTGAGGCTCAAAGAGGAGATCAAGGTACGGGTTCTTAATGTAATTGCAGTCAATACTCAGCTCCTTCACATCTTTGTTTGTGATGGAGATGGTTGTGACGTTGGGAGGCATGTTAGGATGATGAAGGAAACGTGGGCCAAAATCATACTCAGTGAAACCAAATTCAACACTTGGCTCTATGCCACAGCCTTTTAGTGTTATAGGCAGTATTGGACCGTTTGATATCTGTGTGTGAGAGAAAGAGAGGTAGCTTCATAATTAATTATACTGATCATGTACATGTACATGTAAATGTACATGAAAGCTACATTACTGGTATAACATGCATGTAGCTGGTATGTTGGTTAGTTAGCCAGCTACATGTAAGATCATAATTTTATAGCAGTGCATTTTATTTATATTTTTAAAAGTGCATTCATTTCCTAGTTTATTGTTTCTGAAACTTGATTTTGTTATTTACTCAAACTATTAAAAAAAAGCAGAGGGGGAGGGACAAAGATTAAGACTTAATGTGATGACATCAGCGAATGTATAGTTCAATAATATCAATTGGAGTGGCTTCATCAGGATACCCTTCACTGCTACACACCCTCAGCTCAATATCATCATCAGTTGTGACTATTGACCTAACAAACCATGGCATACCAGTAGAAATACAACAAGGAGACTCCAACATACTGCACTGCAGCCCATCCCACAGTGGATCATCAGGGTACAGTCTACCATCGGTAAGATTGGCATCTATTGTTCCAGCCTCACAATAATAATGATTGCCGACAAAATCTGGTGTAGGCTCCCCACCATATTCAGTAATGCAAGGACACGAGGAAGCATCAGAAGACTTGTCTTCTGCGTAACCAGCAGCATAGGTCCAGATATGCTTGCGTGGGTTGCTACCATAAGTAATTGAGACACCATCAACATAGACTCCATCAATGTCTAAAGAATTAAAGCTATCTGCATATGAGCCAAACTCGTATCCTCTAACCTGCCCACACACTTCAGTATAGTTCAGTCCCATGGATGAAAAGAAAGTTGCATTACATTGGGAGGTGGAAGAAGAGTTGGACCTGTCACAGAGTGTCTTTCCTCCAATAGTGTATTGGTAAAGTCCTTGGGGACAGGTAGACCCAGGTTCTGTCATGTTAACATATCCTATTCTCATCCAGCCACCAGTACCATTACAACTACTGCCCTCCATATCACAGTACACACTAATGATACTCCCATTAGTTAGAGTGAGGCTGTAATAGCCTGATGCTGTATTAGGTAATCTCTCTAGTACTTCACTGCAGGAATAGTAATTGCTCCCTATAGTCTCACAGAAAGACTCAGGTAGTCCATTAAAGGGACAGACTATGATAGTGACAAGGTCATCTTTAATCATTTCGATTCTTCTTCCATTGTTGGGAGATAAGCAGCAGTACTGGTAATAGAGTGAAGGAGTCTCACTGGGACTAGTGCAATCAGACATACAATCCAGTGAGGCACTGGCTTCATATGCAGCCTCAAAGAATAATAGCAATAATATACTCAAGAGAGAAGTCAAACAGTAGCAGAAAGACATTGTCAACACAGTTCAAAGCTTGAAGTGAAGGCATTCACAGTCAAATACTTGTAGTGGAATACAATAATCCATTCCTCTAGCTGTCAGGAAGAGAGTGACATTTGCATAACAGTCCTTTGTGTTGCACTAATATGTACATGTACATTACATGCACAACTATCCTGATATTTCATTGCCCAAAAATATGCAAAATGCATATTCTTATTGTGTTTCCTGTTGTATGCATAATGATCTATTGTGATACGCAAGGACATGTACATGTACATGCATACTTTTGACAAAATTTGGCCAATGAGCAACTTTAAAAATTAATAAAAATTCCCCAATTTTGATCAAAATCAGTTCAAACTTGCTACACAACATAAGAACATGCATACGTATCAGGAAAAATTATTAAAATGAATAATTCTTTCCTAGTCATTTTTGACAAAATTTGGATCTACATGTACATGTAATTTAAAATTTCGCAAAATCCAATTTTGATGGGAATCAGCTCAAACTTTATACACAAAAATTAGAACATGTACATGTATATGCATCAGGAAATGCAAAAAATGGAAAATTTTCTCTTCGTCATTTTTGATAAAACTTGACCGAAGTCCTTATGCAGATATACATTTAGAGTACATGTACACCGATATACATGTACATGTACCTGCAATAATGTACATGTACCTGCAATATGAGTTCACAATTCTTGAGAGCTGCTGTATTTGAAGGAGAGAACACAAGTTCATTATTAGTTTTAGTGTGAGCAATCACTGATCCATTGATGGGAGTCATGCGGACCAGCTTATCCTCAGCTCCCCCTCTCTTGTGACAATTTGGTGACAAGCTCCAGTCGTAATGCAATGGGAACTGACTGTTATTCTTAATGCCAACCCTCCAGAGTGCTCTGTCATTGATTGGGACCTAAGAATTAAATAAAAAAACTTTATCTACATGTGCACATGTACATGTATGCACGCAATACCAAAAATTTCTAATTTAAAAACAATTTATGCTATTCAAATGTATACAAAATAAATGTACATGTACATGTAGTTTATGAATGATTAGTAACTATACATGTACATGTACATGTACAACAATATGTAGGAGCATCTTACAGTTCCAAAGTCAATGGTTCTTTGGGCCATTCTATCCACGGGTAATGCGATCTCTCGTCCGTTAGTATCAGTGGCTGAGAGTGAGAGACTAATAGCAAACACATCAGCTTTAACATTCAGTGTTAGTGGAGTCGGCTTCTTCTTGATATTGCATGTGAGATGAAATATAAACTCTCTCTTATCAACAGCAGTGAATGATATCTCAATAGGTAACCTAGAGAAGAGGAAACACATGTAATGTACATGTACATGTACATGTATATACTGTACATGACTAGAATATTCAATGACTGGTTGACCACTGGTGACAAATCAATATTATACAGTACTTGTATGTGGTCATGTACCTTAAGTTTAGTAACAAATGCTTCCATGCCCAATGAAGCCCACATTAGAATTAAATATGTACGAACCCAGTATAACCAACACACATGTACATGTACGTACAGTACATGTACATGTACACGTTTAATGTGAAGTACATGTACATGTATCTTACTTGCTATTTGGTAGTATCGATCCAAACATTGGAGTCACTTTAAGTTTAGCTCTTCTATCATCAGAGCAGCAGCTGTTCTCATTAATGGAGAACTGATACTGCTTGTCTTCAGTGTTGATTAAATACACTGTATCTCTTGCTGTACTACCTACAGTACATCATTTACATGTCTAAATATAATGACTAAGTGATATTTTAAAGTCATACACATGTACCCTCTCTAATTTCTTAACTACACCGTACATCTACATGTACATGTACATGCACAACTTTAAAAAATTCATAAAAAATCCAATTTTAATTGAAACCTTCTAGACAACATACATGTATACATCAAAAAAATTATAAAAATGAAGGATTCTCTCCTTTTCAATTTTGGTGAAGAGTAGAGTCTATCTCCCTTTACTGTACATGCACTGTATATTCAATTAAGGATTCGCCTCTCTCATCCCTTTCTTTCTCCCATGCAGTCTTCTCTTACCAATAAGCATTGATCTAAAGCTCAAGTAGGCTCTGTCAAGGTTCACTTTAGGTTCCTGGGTCTGCCCCACCAGTAGGAAAGGTATGGTAATGGAGAGGGAGGGGATAGAGAACTCCCAGAGTGCCTCAATGTACTCGTGGGTTGTGGGTATGTACTCAAACTTTATCTGGAGGGAGAGAGAGAAAGAAAGAAAGAAGTATGGTATACATATGTAATGGACATTTGTAGTAACTAGTTAGTAAGCATAAATTATCTTAATTTTTCTGGGCTTATGCGTAGTTACTTCATATTTCTTTCCACCAGGTAATTGTCCTTTTGGTGTGTAGCAGTTGAATACTGGCGCTATCTGACTGGGCCCCTCCTTTTGCTTCCAAGTAAACTCATAATTGATAGTAGTAGGATTAACAACATGGAATGACCTACAAGTATATGTACATACAGCAATAAACATGTGTATCACAATTACAACAAGAAGTTGTGTATAAAAATACATGTACATGTACAGGTACATTGCCAAAATAATTTCAATCTTCTATTCCATGGAGTGGTTGTGTGGCAGCTAGTACACATTGGCAAATTTTGTGCCAATTTAAAAAAGCAAGTTACTTCAAATTTTTCACGTGCAAGTGCAGCTTTAAAAAATAGAATGTATAATACTGTATGTACATGTACATGGACTGACTTTATTATTCTCACTCCAGTCCCTTTAGCTACAAACTCAATGACTTTAGAGCATGGGTCAATCCTACCAGTGACACAGCCAGCACTGTCACTAACATTAGTTGGTCTCCTGGTTCTCAGGTAGTCACTCTCAGCCAGATCAAAATGACAATAAGGAACTAGTGAGTTTCCTTGAACTATGAGGTCTAGTGGCTTCGCTGATGATTCAAGATGCTGTATCCTACAATAAAAATAATAACACAAATAAATACAATGTGCAATACATTCACAAAATATATCCATAAAAGTCATAGACTTCAAAAAGTATAGTGATAAATACTCATACATGTACATGTACATGTGTACATGTACGTGTAGCTTGGAAAATATTTGCCAGAATCAACTTAAACTTTTTACACAGCATAAGGGTATCAATGTGTATCAGAAAATGTAATAAAAATTGGGGATACTTTTGGAGCCATTTTTGAAAAAACCATGGGCTATAGCCTTTGCTTTTTTCCAAAACTGACTCATTTTTAGCCATTTTTGTATATGGTCTTTTTTTGGTCAATTTTTAAGAAACTTTAAAATTTGTAATAAAAAAGAGTTTTGATTGGAATAAAGCTACACAGCACATGTACATGTAAATACCATAACTACATGTACATGTACCCATGCAGTGATTGACATACTTGCAGTGTAGTTTGTATAATATGCTTCCAATTTCAAGTGGAGAGTATCTAACTGCTATCATCTGCTCTTGTTCTGGTGGTATCTCTCCCTTGCAAGGGTCTATCTGTATCAATAGCTCCTCCATCTCATCCTCCTTGGCAGCATCTTTCAACACTGGCTCTGCTCCTTCAATCTCCTTGATCACATACCACTTGTAACTGAGAACAACTTTACCAGTGTTCTTCAATGGGAAACTATCATAATAAAACAATAATTATTAAGCATAAACATGAATGCATGTACATGTAGCATTATATTACATTTACATGTACAAGTACATCATGTGACTATAATTGACAAAGGTACACATGTACCATTATTATAATGAAAAAATATCAACTGGTATGTGTCTGTTAGAAAAACATTGTTTGAAGTTACATAGTAACTTTTTGCATTTTGTGCAAAAATATTTTTATCAACGGAACACAGGAAGTAGGATTTTCTTCGCTTTAAAAAAATACAATTAGCTGCCATAAGGTACTTTTTGTCAATTACAGTCACATATACATGTACATGTACTGTTAGCTCTTTTGATTACCTAAATACTTTAGTTTGGAGTACATAGGTATCTTTAAAGTCAATGAGTCTTGAGGGACACTCGTATTTAGCATAAGCTGCCTCAGCAGTTAGGAATATGTCAAGATCTTCACCAGTTTTATCAAAAACCTTGTGCTCTGGCTCGGCTTCTGTTTCTACCACTTTAGCCTTCAGTGGGGGCTTACCACCATCTACTAAAATTTAAAAAAATTAAATTATACATTGTACATGTACATGTAGCTATAGAGAGAAGAAAAGCATGAACACGTATATACATGCACAGTACATGTACAATTGTACATGTGATTAAAGAAAAGCATGAACATATACAGTACTCACCTCCTTCTGATTTACCACTAGGTGGTCTACTCTCATTCGGAGCATTAACATACTTTACTGTCTTCATCAGATCATCCCATTCAGGAACCTAATGTGTACATACAATATACATGTACATAAACACATATACATGTACATGTACATGTATATGTATTATGTACACACAATCAGTAGTAGACTCTTACTTGACTTATTGGTTTTGAATATGAGATCTTCCAATATTTCCCAGCAAATCTCTGCCCTTGAAACTTCTTTGGTTTGATGCTAGTGAAAGCTGCCGTTATCTCTCTTGATGATGAAGGATGGATGTGTCCAATACCAGGAGAGAACGAGAGACAAGGGACCACAGGCCATTGGAACCTAATGGGGTCAGTGGCTGAGAGATTGGAGAGGGTAAAGGTGAGGTGAGAAGCCTCTCCTACTGGGGTCACTCCATAATTGAGATTGCTCTCCCTGTTGGCTGTAATAAAGAACAATTGTAACAATAAGTACTATCATTTATTTTGTACAATTTACATGCAAGTTTTATTAAAATTTCTATCTTTGCATGTACACTACGAGTACATGTACATGTACACATGCATAATATACAGTAAAAGTACATGTAGCCGTACCTTCAGTTGATTCAAAAACTTGTTCACATTCAATGAATCTCTCACTAGACCTTCTCTTAACATTCCCAATGACCACATCACTCTGATAGCCCTCACCAACCAGGACTATGCTCATAGACTCAAACTGATTGTCCTTTATATTCAAGTGGACTGTGCTCCGGTACTGTGAGACACTGCTAGGACAAAAAGCTGCCCTCAACTCTTTCTTAGAGCCAACAGGAATATTAAGAGTGATGGGAGAGGCTGGGGAGGAGGAGGAGAGGGAAGGATTATAAAAGATCTCAGTGTCATCAATGTCAGCCATTGGCTCGAAGAGAGTAAAGACCTCATGGTCAGAGAGAGTGACATTAAGGACTGCTGGTATGCTCCCAATGTTCTGTAGCACGATTGGTAGTATCTCCCTTTCTCCTACGAACAGGTTCTTAAAGAGCATGAGGTACTCTCCCTGTGTGCTCCATGTCTTTGGATGGAGTATGGAAATCTGAGGGAGGTTTCCTTCTCCTTGGAGTTCAAATGATAATCCTTTCCCTCTTGCTTGGGTTGGGCCTTCTACTAGTGCCTCAAAGACTGCACTGTATGTCTGTAAGAGAAATAAAGAAAACGAAGAGAATAAATGAAGAATAGAACAAAGCTACATGTAGTATGTAACCAGTGCTTTGAAGAAGATTGAGCCAGTGAGAGATTGGGCCAATCTGTACCAGTTTAGGCTATCAAAAGTGCTACATGTAATTGTAATTGCAATTTCCAATGCTCATGCATGTAGATCACAATAAGTACATAATGACTACATACATGTATGTACAGTACCTGCATTGTGAGTGGCTTAAAGGTGACATTAGCATAAATGTGCGAATGAGGAGATATTGAGGCTTTGGTTGGTACAACTTCAAATGCTTCTGTGACTCCTTTTTGCTTTGAGCTACTTGATGACAAAGACTTTGTATTAATAAGAACATCACAAGAAATCTGCAATAGAAAACAAAGAAAAAACATAATACCTACAATTATTGTCCTCCCTTCCTCTTCCATACATGTACATGTACTGTACGTGTACATGTACATGTACAGTGCTTCTTTCTTTCTCACTAATTCTCACCTTGTTAGGATTAATAATCTTTACTCTTGCTCTGGAGCTGCTCCCAACAATGACGCTCTTAAACACGAACCTCTTCTCTTTCTCTCCATAGACACCAGCAATATCCTCCTGAAATAAAGCCACTAAAATACAAACTACATTTCCAATACTAATGCATACGTCATGGAACTGATGAGGTCCAAATACTCCAAGCTCCTTGCAGATGCGATGTTCTTCAAAGATTGCTCCAATGTCAGAGTTGTTGATGGCTGGTATCATGACCTCACCACATAGCTTATACAACATTGGCATATCCTTCCTGTTGCTGTCAGATATCTCAATAGATAATAGCTACAGTACATGAGACATAACAGTAAAAAATAAAGTGTATGGTCTTTGGCCAAGTAACTTTTAAAAATTTTACACTAAAATACATGTACATGTAGATATAGCCACAACATGCATGCAAGTGTGATCTAAAAATCCTCCCTACATTTACGTGTACATGTATATTCTACATGTACAATATACATGTACATGTACCTCGTCATGTCTCCCAGGTCTCTCAGCAATACAGTCAACAGTGATGGTCTGTGACTGACCAGCAGTGACTACACCAGTAGCTGGGGCTACACTAAACATACCAACCACCAGCCTCTGAGTGGCACCACCCATTATCTCATACCTACAGAGAGTAGAGGGCAGTGGATACATACAATACAGACTGAGACTAACAGTAAAATGTACATCTAAATGTGCATATACATGTACATGCAAGTGTTACCTTAATGAGCCGCCATCTTTTCCTCTCATTGATACATTGAGTTTACTGGCAATAGAGGAAGAGCGAGATGCACTAGAGAGGTCACCTTTAGCTTTTTTAGGAGCATTGACACCAGTACCTATATTCCTAAAGAGAGAGAGAGAGAGGGGGGAGGGAGGGGGGAGAGAGAGGGGGAGGGGAGAGAATGATATGACAACAATAACTACTTGTACTTCAGTCCTACTTACAGTATGTACTTAGAATATGCATCTTACAAAGCGAAGCAAATCAATACAAATACCAATTGGAGTTACTGTGCAATTGAGTCCATGCATATACAGTACATGTACATGTACATATAATGTATGTCTCTTACTGTCTCATTTTCTGTACATCAAGAGGGAGCTTCTTAGTAACTGCATACTTGAACTCAAAGGATCCTCTATTCTCAATGGTGAATGAATTAGACTTACGACCAGCAATTACTATACAACCAAAGTTGACATCAGTAGTAGGAGTCACTGCAAACCTAAAGAGACCACAGTACAACTGTATAGTATACATGTACATATATAAATGTACAGTACATGTAAATGCATGGATATCCCCAGTATGTACAATGTACATTGTATGTACATAATGTACATATGTATGTTTGTTTTACTTTGAGTAAACAGCTTTAGCTGATATTCTTATTGGAATGTTAGCAATGACCTCTCCATGCTCACCCAAATGTGTATCAATGACCTACAAAAATACATTGTACATATACATGTACATAAAAGATACATGTACATGTATGACAGTACATGTAATACTGTGTGTGTACATGTAGGTGATTCTCATACTTGACACTTGAGTATAGCTTGATCACTGATTGATAGTTCTCTGTCAGGTTTAAATGTAACTGAGACAGTCTGAGACTTCTCCCCAGGTACTAGGATGCTGTTCACAGGATGGACTATCAACCACTTTGAGTACAATGGACCCTCGGGATTAGCATCAAATGAAAAACTAAAAAAAGAGAGAAAAGAAAAAAAAATACATTTACATGTATATACACAAGCATTAATATAACACATTCAAGCATTTACATGTACATGAGAAAATACCCTAATATCCTTATATACAGGTAGCCTATAATACACATGTATCTATGCTACTATGATCCTTACTTGTATGCAATGTCATATTTCCCTCTATTCTTGACTTGCATTGTAAGTCTAAGCTCATCATGTACTCTGAGGGTACCAAAGTCAAGCCCACCATCAGTACCTATACACATAATTTAAGATACATGTACATGTACAGCACGTACATTTACAGCACATGTACATGTGCATGCATGGTGTGTTGCACTGATGTTTGACTGACCTTTAGGAAAGCTTATATCCAGTGCCACATCATAAGCCTCTGCCTGTAGGATAACATTCTCAACGTGCATTAACCCAATGATCTGTGCTACATCAGATATCTGGAAACAAATGAAACAATGGACTCGATGATTTAAAATTAGAGAGAGAGGGAGAGAGAGAAAGGACAAGTATTACTGTACCTCAATTTTAAATGCTTTTTTATTCCCAGCATTAGAGGCAGCAGGTTTGACTGCTCTGAAGTGAACAGTGAGAGGGAACTCTGACTTAGGCTGGACAATCCCTTGCTCTTGACTAAATGTGAACTCATCTCCTAATGTCTCTGTACCACTCAGCTTCCAGGCTGCTGCCAGTAGTGTGTTATTACGCAAATGGAGGACACGAGATTCACGTCTGAGAGAGAGAGAGAGAGAGAGAGAGGGAGTAAATGAATATGTATATGTACATGTAACAAGAAAAAATAAAAGTGAGATACAAAGTACATGTACATTAAAGAGAGGGAGATAGAATGAAACAAAGAAAAAGTAAAAAAAGAAAGTCACATTACATGAAAAATAACAGTACATATACATGTACAGTGTACATATTCAAAACATTTTTAAATTGTACATGTACAGTACCTGTGAAGCAAAACTCTTCCAAACTCTAGGACCCTCTTATCCACCTTCAGCTCAGGCTCAACGCCATGACAGCACATGGTGAAGGTTATGGGTCTAGGATTATTGAAAACAGAGCAGACCAATTCATCTCTAAACTCTCCGGAACCCTTGGGATACGCCCACACAGTTAACGACTACAAGAAAGAACATTGATAAGTACTACAGTAACCATTAAATACAGTTTGGCAATTTTCTTAGGATAACAAGTCTTTCAAATGACCTGTATTACTATAGCTATTGCCATTTGTACATACCTTGCTCTCTTTTGGCTGGAGTGTCATTTTAGGAGGCTCCAATAGGAAAGTGGCTGCATTAACATCATTCTTAAAACTGAATGCAACCTGTACGTCCATCCCACAGATATTGCTAATATTGATAGTCTCCATGTTCTCAGGATATCTCCCTTCTCTATACCTCTCCCTTGGCTTGCCACAGTGGAGTGGACCAAAGTAGAACTCGTCTTTGTCAAGGATGAACTTCTTAGAGACTATCTCTCCTTTCTTTATTGTTCTCTTCCGATGAGGGAACACAATCCTTGAGGAAAGAGCATGATGAATTTAAACCATAAAGAGAAACAAAAGGAGAGAGAGAGTGAGAGGGAAAAATTCAGTCAAAGTAAGACTTAGTGCATTTAAGAAGCAATCGTAAAATTTTCAGCTACATGTAGTACATTAAATCATTCTATAATTTATTACTATTGTACATTAATTGCTATATAAATGTACATGTATTTTTTACACTGCAAGAATAATAAGTTAAACAAACTAACACAGCATAATACGTACGTGTCAGATAAAACACAAGAAGTATACATGTATGTATAGTATTAACTACATGATGTACAACAAAATAATAATAAAATATACCTTAAGCCTACTATTATTTGCGTCTACTAATTTTAGCAAAATCAGCAAAAGTCATGTTTAGTGTTACTAATTTTAGCGTTTTTAACCAAATTAACTATAAATAATAATTATTTTGGCGTCTATTTAATTTAGCGGTTTAAAGCTCTCTCGCTAATATAGCTAAATTTAGTAGACGCTAAAAATAGTAGGCTTAAGGTACACATTATATACATTTATATGTAATATTATTATGTATATACATTAGATGTACATGTACATGTATTTATGGGATACCTTGGTTCCTTGCTAATGACAGGTAGTTGACATGTTCCTCTACAGAACAGCTGGTACTGACGTCTTGTCCCGACTATCTCAAACTTGAGTGTCTGGTCGTACTGTCCTTCCTCTTGTGATGTAAATAATAATTTTAGCTTTTGATCAGATTTAGGAGGAATAATCCAACGATACTTCTCTAGTCTAAAGCAAAATACAAAATAAAAAGATATCAACATTTATATTACACGTACTGTACATGTACATGTATATTTATGTGCTGCATTTATATTCACAGTAAAATAATAAAAATTGTAAAAATAATAGTAACCTGATTATATTCTTCTGCTGCTCCATAACATCGTCACTATAAATAATAATCAAGAGTAGATAAGGGGGTTGATAAAATTCATGTCATGCATGTACATGTACATGTAGATCAATATATGTGTACATATGTACATTGTACCTCATTGTGAGTGTGTCTTCAAGCTGTGGTGATGGAGTTGATGCTTTGGTGGCTCTTGATTTGACGGAGGGTCTCCTCTGCTGTAGGTCTTCCTTTGACTTGCCTCCACTTCTCTTCCTTGATGAGGCGAGGTCTGGAGACTCTACTCTCATATCATCCTCCAATGAAAGCTTGGACTCTTCATGAATAAGATTACTGGGAGGGGAGAGAGAGGGAAGAAGAGGAAGAATATCAAGAGAGAAAAAATGAGTGATTGAGACATTTTTAAAGAGGGAAAGAGAGAGAGAGAGTAAAAATAGAATATTTCTCACAACTCTCACAAAACAGAAAGTGCAGGTACATGTATACAAGTACATGTATGTACATGATGTAATTATAAAACATGTGCACATGTATACATGTACATGTATCATGATGCATAGAGTATCGTTCAATGGCTTACACATCACTGTCTTGGTGCTCAATGAATAGAAAGTGTTCCTGTAGGGTTCGCTGTATCGGCTTCCTCTTCACAGGATAGTGATAGACTTGAAATGATATTGGATCAGGTATTGGATTACCATCAGGACCAAGACCAAGCCCTTTTAGAATCTGACAAAAACATAAAAATGAAAACATAAGACAATAAACATACAAGAACATGCACACGTACGTGTACATCATGTCAGTATGTACCATACAAGATGATTTATTGGCGAGAGTAATATTTGGTAAATTTCCTGTGGAAACTTAATTGGTGAATTTTTATATTGGTGATTTTGTGCTACATGCATGTACATGTACGTGCCATTGAGCATGTTCAGAAAAAAACAAAATATAAATTTTATATTGAAAATTTCTTTATAAAACTGCCAATCACCAATACCGATTCCTCGCAAATAAATCATTCTATACGGTAGGTAAGTAAAATTAATTTTATGTAAAATACATGTCTACCAATAAAATTTTTGTACTGCTAAAAGAAACTATAAAACTACTGGTACAGTATTATAATGTATAGCTAAATCTCACTTCATTGAGTGTTGGTATGACGTCTCTTATTGAATGATAGACCTCATCAATTCCTCTAGTGCTGGGGAAGTATATGACAGGGACACCGACACCCTCTCTGTTCTCATCATCATCTTCAATGACTGGTACCACTGACTCCAGTCCTGTCGGCTGCGATGATAAGGCTGAGGCTGTTTCCTGTCTCGTACCAACTCCACTCTGTAATACGGGATTTGAAATAATTACAATGTACATGTACCTTCACTACATTAAATTACATGTCACTACAAAAATGTAGCGTATAGCGGGTATATTCCTTTAGAGTTTAATTTCATTCTTTTCGTTCTCATTCCTCGTGGAATGAACATTTTCCAAACAAAAAGGCGTTTTCTCAATGCCACGTGTGCAAAATGGCTGCTCAGAACAAAAATAAAACGAACAAGAATTTCTAATCCTGCTTAGAACAAGCATTTTTCCAGACAAAATATACCCGCTATACGGTATATGAACATGCAGCCAAAGCATGCTAAGTGAGCTAAAAAGCACGCTTTATGGAGCTGACAAGTACATGCATAATACATGTACATGTAGCGTATGGAGCAACTTTAAAAATTCGTAAAAAATCCAATTTGATTGGAATCAGTTCAAACTTTCTACAAAACATAAGAACATGTATATTTACATGTATCAGGAACAACTATAAAAATAAAAAATTCTTGCCTAGTCATTTTTGATGAAATTTGGCCAATGACCCTGTACTGTAATAGTACAGGGAATTTGGCTCAATTTTGAAGCAACTAAAAATTCATAAAAAATCTAATTTTGATTGGAATCAGCTTAAAGTTTCTATACAACACAAGTATAATTGTAAAAATAATTAAAAGGAAGAATATGCTACACAAATGCTCAAATACTGAACCTTTCTTATCTTCTTCTTTGGTGTGGCTATTTTGTTAGGTTTCTCAGTCTCAGGCTCGAGGTTAAGAGGAGGAGGAGCTCTCTTGTGTCTCACGGCTCCTTTGGCTCTGTCCCAATTATCGAGTAAATTCCTAATACTTTGTTTTGATGACTCGTACAAGGAAAACCTAACACAGAGTGTGTACAGAAGGGGAAGGGAGGGAGGGAGGGAGAGAGAGAAAGAGAGAAAGAGGAGAGAGAAAGAGAGTAGTACATTGTACATAATATAAAGATGATAGGGAGAGAGAGAGAGAGGAGTACATGTTACATAATATAGGAGAGATAATGTCCATTTAAAAAAATGAGTACTATAGCCTGTGCTTTTTTTTCAAAAAAGATATTGTATTGGGCTTCATTGGGTCTCATACTTTTTCTTTAAATCTTCATCTTTTATGTCATAGTCATCATCTTTAGAATCCTTTGAAAAACCTTTCTTCTTTTTACTATGAATAAAAATAAAATTAAAACTCTTAATTTCTACATTACAATACATTAATGTGAATAATACACAGGTGCATGTACACTGAGCATACCCTCCTTGCTGTGATTCATTGGTACTGCTAACAATACTAGCAGTGGAGGCCATGGCTCCTTGTGTTCCCAAGGGGTGGGTCGTTGGGTGAGTAGAAATGGCTGACTCTGGTCTTGATGAACCGCCATGAGCTGGAGATGGTTTGGCAATATCAGCCGGAGCAGGTTTCTGCTGTGCTGCGTGTTGTTGTTGCTGCTGTTGCTGCTGCTGCTGTCCCCTGCCTTTCTTGGTCTTTGCTTTTTCTTCCTCTAAGCGCTGAGCCTCTTCTCGCCTCTCTCTCTCTATCCTTTCCCTTTCCTTCCTCTCCTCTTCAGCTCTAGAGGCAACAAAAACAGCACAAGTACATGTACATACATGTACATCAGCAAATTAGCACATTAATGAACATGTACATGTACATGTACATGCACGTACATGTATACATGTACATTTACATGTATAGCTACAATAGTGATTGCCTTACCTCTTTCTTCTCTTTTCCATGTATCTCTTGTGTCTTATGTCATCAATTTCTTTTCTCTTGTTTGCTGGGAGTGCCTCGTACTCATCTTCACTCATATTCAACAAAGCATCAATCCTCTCCTTCTCCAGCCTCTTTAGTCTTAACTCCTCATCTGCGAGACATAAAATTATACAAAATAACGCATGTACATGTACACGACATGTTACATGTACATATAAACTAATTAAGTTATGGCTTCATTCTTTTGCTTACCAATAATTCTCTGCCTCTCCTTTTCCATTTCTTCAATCCTCATCTTCACTCCCTCGAGGTCAAGATCAAGATTAACAAAGAATATGTGCTTTCTGTTTTGAAATGCCTTGAGTATGAGAGCGGCAGAGAGCAACTGGTCGCCAGTAAAGTTAGACTGGAGTCCATCAAACACGACTCCTCTCCTGCAGTCAGTGTGAAGGAGTCTGTCCGATAGTATCTCTGCCACTAGTTCCTCAGGGAGGTGAGAGGCATAGAGATTTTCCTCTGGTACTGCATAGTTAGTCTCAAGTAGAGGAGCAACTTTAAAGCTTTTTGGGCTCTCTCGTTTAATTTCCGGTATCTGTGGAGCTACCAGAGTCTCTCTATAGGCACTGGTGACCATACGACTGGTTCGCCTTTGATTGATATTGGCCCTTGAGGCCAGTGGGGTCTCTACTGCAGCAAATGCAGCTGCAGTTTGTTCAATTGCTTCGGCTTCTTTAGCTTCTTTGGTAGACTCCATTAGCGACTCTCGTGCCTTACAACCAGCAGAAGTGCTAGCAGTAGAGACTGCATCAATAACCAGACCATCAATCGTTAGTATTGGTATATCATATAAAGCTGCTAGTTTGCGTGAGTGTGTTGTTTTACCGGAGTAAGGAGAGCCGTATATAACAATAGCAATGCCTCGTCTCATCTCTGCAATAGCTGCCTCTGGTGATATATCAATACCGAGGTACCTAGCTATGCATGCTGCAACTGGTGACGTGTCATACCCATCTAACTGCTGGTCACTGTAGAGTGAGCCAACAGTTGCATTACTGAGCATTGCAGTGGAGACTGCCTGTGGTAGGAGGGCAGTGGAGCTGGGTAAAGGTGAGCGGAACTCTAAAGGTTTAGTCGGGTTTAAGAGTGAGTCTCCTAAAGGTTGAGGAGGTGCTTCAGCTACAGAGATGATACTGTCGTCTAGGTTGATCCCTCCTGATGTATCAGGAGGTGAGTCAGTGATTAGGAGTGGCTTGGTCTGATAAATGTCCTTCTTGTATGCTTCCATTATTTCAAAAGGCAGTCCCTTCCCAAGCTCAACTGGAGGAATAAAGAGACGATTCTTCTTATCGTAACCTTTGACCCATCTCAAGGCCTAGGAATAAAAACTGAACTAACTCCAACAAGTACATGTACATTATATACATGTACAGTGTACATGTACATGCATTACATGTACATGTGCAGCTCTCATTGTTGTTCCTTCCTTTCCTCATCTTCTCTACTCTCTCCCTCTCTCTCATGTACAAATATATTTCTTCTCTAACCTCTTCCTCCAGTAGATATTGTTTATCGAATTCCACAGAGTAAAACTCAATAGGATACTCCATTGGGTTACTCACAGTCACCTCTACCTCAGACCCATAGGTAGTGAAGGGAAGTATCGGAGAGAACTCCATGAGGTGCTTATCGAACACGAGCTGTGGCTCACTGCCCCGCCCCTCCATACTCAATACCAGATTAGCCTCTGGATTATGATGAATGTTTATTGGTATCTTGTCAGTATAGAGTTGCTATACAATACAAATAAAAAATATTAATAATCAGTTTAAATTAACATCCTAAATGTACATAAAAAGCAATACATGTACATGTGTACAAGTACTATAGTCCATGTACTAGTCTGGCTATCCATGTAAATGTACTACATGTACATGTACATGTACATATACATGTATACATGTACACATGTATATAGTAATTATGCTGCTGACCTCTTCACAGGGCATGAATCGAACTTGAATGTCCATCTTCTGTCCAGGGAGCAATATGCCAGCACTGGGCTCAATCTCAAACAACTGAGGAGGAGGTTTCTCTTTCATCTTCTTCTTAATGTGAAGTGGAGTGTGCTTAGGAATCTATTCATTGATACATGTAGTATAAAAATAAATACATGTACATGTAGTTAGTTGATTGTACATGTTCATTTTTGTGTAGCATAAAAATGTAAAATTAATAATAATAATTAATTTACCTTTTTTGGTGGCTTCTCCAAAATAGCATTCCATTCACATCTAAAGCACAAAAACATGATACAGTGAATATACACATGTACAAGTACATGTACATGTACATGTATACATGTGGACATCAGTACACATGCTCAATTGCTTACTTGACTTGCTGTGGGTTGTACAGTCGGAGTGTGATGATGTGACACTGCCCACACAATACAAGACCAAAGTCCAAATCAAAGTCTGATATCTCCATCATTGGTAATGCTACTTGGGCTGATAGACGCAATGGATATATTGGACCACCTAATAACTGAAGTAAAAAGAGAGAGAGAGAGAGGGAATATTTAAACATGAAAAATACAAAAATTAAACAATGGCACCAAAAATGCAATAAATAAAATGTTACATGTGACATACATGTACACGTACATGTACATGTAAAATGTACAGATGTACAAGTACAGTATAAGAAATGGAATGTACATGTACATTGTGTCCCCTGTTACCTGGAAAGGTAGTTTTGCCTCTACATTACCATAGGAGCGAACTGAGGCTGGGTCAAATGTCACAGTGAACTCAAGGGCCCCATCAGGAGGAAGGCCCTTGATCCTCTTATCAACATCAACAGAGAAACCAGTACCACTCAATGCAGAGTGAGAGGGAGAGAAGCTAATAGAGAACGGGCCTGGATTAGTTAAACAGACAGTCTGTGAGGCTACCAGTCCATAGACTATGTGACCAAAGTCAAGGTGGTACTCTGGAAGGACTGGTTTTATCTTGCAGGATTTAGCCCCATTGGTACAGACCAGGTTATGCTCCTTCACAAACTGCTCAATGTACAATGACTCTACTTCTTTCTCAATGTCTTCATCAGTGATAGTATACTGGGGAAACAAAGAGAGACAAAAAATGAGAAGATGTATATGTTACATATAAAAGTAGTAGTACTACCATAGGGTGCTCTTTTTCCAAGGGCTATAAATTTCGAGTTCCCTTTTTAGCAAAAGTAAATTTCACAAATCATGACTCCCTAACTAACACTCCTTTTATCTGACACAATTGCTCCCTGAGGTACATGATTTGACAAAGGACCAGTAGAGTTTGGATAAAGCCAAAGAAGTTGTGAAAGAACATCAAGTCTACCATCCAAAAATAGCTGAAAATAGTCCAAAAGGCCATCTTTTACTATAAAAATGCCCACGAGAAACATGTTGTAACACCCCCTTGCAATTAATTTTTATTATTCGAGGCCACAATATTCGTGTTTTCAATATAAAAATTCTCAAAATCCACAAAATTTATAGCCCTCAGAAAAAGGCGCTCTACAGTATTAATTTTTACGCTATAGTATATACTTACAGGTGCCCTGACTTTAGGTTTGTGTCTCTTCTTCAGTCTGTCTATTGCTTGTTGGTATGATGACTCCTCCGGGGCAATGATTGGCCTTGAGATGGAGAAAGAGAGTCTAGGGTAGCTAGCTTCACCAGTGAATGTGATTAGGTCCGGCTCAAAATGAGCAACTTTTATCTAAAGGAGAGAAAGAGTGTAATACAATCAGATCAGGGTTTCCCACTAAGTGAGCTAAACAGCATGAGCTTCATGAGCTGACAAGCACTACATGTATGACAGTATTTTGGTAAAAACCATAAACTATAACAGCATATGTTTTTTGGCAAAAAGGTAAAAAAGTATTGAAAATAACATCAGGGTTGACTTTACTCATGTTTGATGTTTACTGTATGATTATTTTGTTTAACTGTATACTTTTGTTTTCTGTATACTTTTACTTGTTTACTACTTGTTTACATTATTGTACTGTTTCCGTTATATACTTACTATCCATATCCCTATATAGGTCTAGTATCATTGACTGAGTCGACTGACTCACTGTAGTATGCATGTGATGGGGCAGCAAAATCTGATGACTATATAAACTGAAATTAATACTACCACGAGTTGCTTAAAGCCCATAAACCCTTGCAAATACCAGTACATGTACATGTACATGTTGACGCATAATTCTCAGATTATAGTACTGATTTTGTGAAACATCTAACTGACAATATTCTGATTGTAACCTCTAGTAAAATTTTATTTTAAACACAACACAACAAACACAAACAGATGACAACATTTTAACAAAACTGGTATACTCCATTGTTCATCAAGTTATTTGACATAAATATCAACATTACTGACAGGACTGTCTTCAGAACCGATACTAGCACACACCCTCAACTCAATATAGTCAGTAGTGGTAGTGTTACCATAGTCTCTGTGAAACCATGGGATACCAGGAACACTACAGCAAGGTGATTCGATGCCATTACATTCTTGACCATCCCAGAGTGGATCAGATGTGTACAAAGTAGATGATGGGTAGTTAGGACTACCTGATTCACAGAAGTAGTTGTTACCAATAAAAGACTGCACTGTTTCTATACTACCATTATTACATGGACAAGAACCTGATGAAGTATCTGATTCCCTTTGACCAGCTACTAGTGTCCAGACATGTTGACGAGGAGACCCACGAGTGATACTAACACCTTCAACGTAATAAGAATTGATATTTTTATAATTGTTGAGTGCATCTGGTCTTCCGTATTGATATCCTGTTACTCTACCGCATATCTGAGAATAACTGATACTGTTAGATGGGAACTGAACTGATTCACAGCCACCACCATATTTACCACAAGCTCTAACTCCTCCTGACTGGTACAGTCTAAACCCAGAAGGACAGTTCTGAGTAGCATCAGACATATCCAGATATGCTAGTCTTGTCCATCCTCCTCCTGAACCACACAATGTTCCCATATTACAGTAAGTTGAATATGTTCCAGTAGGTCCTGCCAGTATATAATAACCTGATGAACTGTTAGGTCGCTGCTCCTGTAAATGCTTACAAGAGGTAGTTAAAGCAGTTGAGTCATTGTGTAGTACTAATAGTTCTTGTGCTATTAGTAGTAAATCATCAACCACACCAGCAGTAGAGGTACTGGTGTCTTGTAGATTAGAGAGAGTATTGACAATGTTAATGAGCTTTTGTGAAGAAATATTTGAGTTGTGCGATCAGCCCATTCATTTGTATTACTGCTACTGCTAGCACCAGTTGCAGTATTAGTACACTCAACATTATTACCAGTAGCATACTTATCATACACTACAATGCCCAGTATAATTATTAATAATATCAATATGAGACAGAGTAATACTGTCATCAACAGTAGCGGTTTACTCCAAGATGACTGCTTTTGTTTAGGCTCCATTGCTACATTAGGAGGTGCAGTAAGTCCAGGAGTAGATAGAAGAGACTCTTGGCTTTTTGCTTCTTCTCAATTATAAATTTCTCCAAGTTGATACACGTTCTCATTTCTCTGCACTGTTGTGTAGGCATCAGGGTATTCATAAAGCTGTTCCAACTGTTTTGCCATAATTATCAGTTGCAAAAGGAAGCTTTCTAATAGAGCAGATTCACAGGCCAGGCTTGGCTTATAAAACTAGGTTCACATGCCCTCCTTTATATGGAAAAAATTAATGGTTTAGTCACAAACACTAATATTATTGTACTTGAAAGTTAAATCACTGTTGTTGATTTCTTTTCATGACATGTTTACTGTTCTTGGTATTATTTGTTATCTTGCTTGCATAAACTATACTCTTGTTTACAAATGCACTTTTACTTGTTTACTAATTTTGTTTACTAATTTTGTTTACACTATTGTACAGTTTCATTGTGCATTGGGTTGGAAAAGTGGGTGCCTCCAATGCAGGGCTGCAAAAATTTTACTTCAGAATTCAGATTGACAAAAACATCACCGTTAAAATTTATCAACAATCACAAATTTAGGAAAAAAATTGCCTTTGAGTTTATTATCAATTGTAATTATTGATAAATTCAAAGGAGGTGTTTTTTGTCAACCTGAACCAGCAGTTATCATTACACCACATCAGCAGTTATACTATGCAATAATATGTCTTATATCTTGCTAGTGCACAATGCACACGTGTTACTGCGAATTAATGGACCTTGTGCATCGAACATTCTAATTAACACGCACCTCTCAACTGGAGTAAGATGGCGGATTTTTTGGTGAACAGGCAGGCTGAACATTTTCTTATGTTATCAAGTCATCCTTACTTTAGGAGCCACTTTGAGCTCTCTTTTTGTTTCATCACACTCTTTTTATTCTCCTGTAAGCTCTTTGGTTGTTGTTTTGGCTTTTTAAGCAGTTTTTCATAGGCCTATTCTCACCCTTTGGTAATTCCCGTTTTGGTAAATTTTGCTTCCAGGAGCCAGGGCGCTGCTCCTCCATTGCTATGAAGACAGAAGTGTATTCACCTGAGTCCTATGACTAATGTCTATCATCTATCATCAGTTTACTAAATCTACCATACTTTTCTTTTTGTCATTCTTATTTACTTAATAACTAGCTTCATGGCTTATGTATACAAGATGCAATCAATCCATATGTCTCTTAAATTTGCTTGATTACCACTGACTTTTATAATTGTTATCACAATATTACCATAATCACGAGCATTGCCAAATCATTGTACATGTACATGTAAATACACATTATTTTTTGAGCAAATAAAATTCATAAAAACCAAACATAATAGTAATCAGCTCAAACTTTCTACACAACATAAGTACATATACATATACATGTACATGTATCAGAAAAAAAATTAAAAGTGAATAATTCTTTCCTTTCAAATTTTGACAAAATTTGGCCTGAGATAATGTGTGTAGTGTAATGTATGTATATATGTATTATTCTTATTGTTGTAGTTATTGTAGTTATTCTAATGTTTATGTTATGTGGTTACTGTGAATAGCAATAAGGTTATACATGTATGTCTTATTATTTATGTACCATTATTATTATATAGTTTTTGTAGCACGTGCTCCTCACACACACACAGTCACACACTCTCTCTTTTTCCATTCGATTGTTCTTTCTGTTCTCTCTCCCTCTCTATCCCTTGTTTCTCGAGTTTTACCAAATAAAGAGTTTTAAATATATCACAATTTGGCGACGAGGGTGGGATCATGGCTACTCATGGTAGACTTCGAGAATTTGATCCCAAG
>NW_003546312.1:202783-214490 GCF_000090795.2 Amphimedon queenslandica | reverse complement strand
TTGGAGATACTGTGTTAGCAAAGAATTTTAGGTCAGGAGCACAATGGGTTAAAGGAAAGATTATCAAACAGTTAGCCCCTTGAACTTTCCAAGTTGAAGTAGATCAAGGTCTTCATTGGAGACGCCATATTGATCATCTGAAGCATCTACCAAGTGCTCCATTCATTCGACATGGTCTGGATGACAATTCTAATGAAGAGGAATCTCAGGAAGATGCTCCTCAAGTTACAACTGAATCTACCACAGATAATGAGGCTAACACCACGCCCTCTGTGGACGATCATAGGCCTACTCCTACTAGTATTCCTCCCACTGCCTCCACTCCTAATCAGTCCGAGCGTCGTTATCCTGTGAGGAATCGTAGACCTCCTGATAGGTATTATTAACTAGTTTCTAACTAAGTGTGGGGGAATGTAGTGTAATGTATGTATATATGTATTATTCTTATTGTTGTATTATTGTAGTTATTCTAATGTTTATGTTATGTGGTTACTGTGAATAGCAATAAGGTTATACATGTACATGTATGTCTTATTATTTATGTACCATTATTATTATATAGTTTTTGTAGCACGTGCTCCTCACACACACACAGTCATACACTCTCTCTTTTTCCATTCGATTGTTCTTTCTGTTCTCTCTCCCTCTCTATCCCTTGTTTCTCGAGTTTTACCAAATAAAGAGTTTTAAATATATCACAATGTGCTACTACTAATTGGTAAAAAGTAATGGAAACAAGGAGCAAGTAGGATTCTGAATGACTGACTATCCATACCAACAAAAATCCTACTCTCGTGATGTAAATTCTACTCCACATTGCATTTTAAATGTTATTATGTAAGAAATTACACATCACCTTGCAATTAATATGCAACATACACTGTACAATGTCATGCATAAGAGCCTCAAAGTGTGCTAAGCAAGCTAAATAGCACAGGCCACGTCCGCCATGAGTACATGTACATGTACATGTAAATCTAATCTTACTGAATGTGTAATATGTACATACTTGAATTGATTTCTGAAACACTTGAGGTATTCCTGGAAAAAACTTAACCTTTATAGTCTGGACCTCCAAATGCTGGACACAGCCCTAGACACATGTACACCACATGATAGTCACATCATATGCACATGTATGTACAAATGTACAAGTAAATTGTTTTTCTGCTTACTTGTGTTGGTGATACAGAGAATTGTCCTGGTTCCAACTGCTCACCATCAACAGCTCCAAGTACCTTAAAATCAAGTGCTACTTTTCCAATATTGCTCAGTGTTATCTCCTCACAGCAAAGACTGTCATAAGGCTAGGAAATAAATATATATCATAATAACTATAGTATAAGGTACTTTTTGATAAAATCATAAGGAGAGGATGTTTCATTTTTATAATTTTTTCCTGATACACATATAGTACATGTACATGTTCTTATGTTGTGCAGGAAGTTTAAACTGATTCTTTAAAAATTGGATTTTTAATGAATTTTTACCGTTACTTCAAAATCAGGGTCATTGGCCAAATTTCGTGAAAAATGGCTAGGAGAAAATTTCCCAGTTTTATAATTTTTCTGATACAAATACACATGTACATGTTTTTATGCTGTGTAGGAAGTTTGAACTAATTTCAATCAAAATTGGATTTTTACAAATTTTTAAGGCAGCCCCAAACGTCATGTATTCATGAAGCACACTGTTTAGCTCACTTACATGTACATACATGCTACATGTACATGTACATGCATGTACATGTTTTGTGAGAAACCCTGCATTCCTTATTGGATTACCAACAACATCCTATTTTGTCCCTCTCTCTCTCTCTCTCTGTCTCATAAAAATTACCACAATTCCAAGACGTATTTTCTTTTTATTTATTCTATATTGTATATCAGAAGCTTCACCAGCCAGCACCAGTTCATAGACTGGGCCTCCTTCCACTTTACATACAGCCCTCACTTCAGTAGACACGTCAGTATGACCAAAGAAGCTCATCTTAACATCCTGAGTCTCTCCTGGCTGAAGTACTCCAAATAATGGCAAAATATCAAATATCTGAGACAAAAAAATAAACACATGTAATAAAATTAACATACATGTACATGACATATACAGTACATTTATATGCATGTATATATTTTTACTTATTAAAACACATACTACTGTAGTCAATAGTACACATGCACATATTGTATTCTCTCTCACTTGTCTAATGCTGACTGGCTGTAAAGGTTCTCCTACCATCTCCCATGGCTGACGTTCCCTCTCCTCCTCCTCTTCTTCCTCCTCCTCCTCCTCTTCAGTAACCTCTACTGTTGATTCACTGTGTTCTGAAGGAGGCAAGGACTGAGATATAACAACAGGTACTTCACTATTCCCCCTTATATCCTCCCCCACTCCTTCAACTCTATTGATATCCTCGGTCTGAGATTCAGTCACACTTGGAGCTGTCACATGAACTGATATCTTCTCTGCTGCTAGAAACTCAGGAGTAACCCTCAACTCAAACCCAATGCTTTCTCGTTGCTTCCTTGATACATGTACATCCACTCCCTTTAACGATCTTTCATCTTCCTCTTTCTCTCCTTCTGACGGTCGTGGTGACTCCTCTACATCAACGACATTAATGGGAGGTGTGACAGCTCCTCCCTCCCCTTCAGGTTGCTGCTGTTCGTCAATACTAGAGCTAGAGCCTTCGATGGAGTCTGTCTCTATTTCACTTTGCATGTCGACACCTTCATCATCATGTAGTGGGTCCCTGCGGGTTGGAGCCCCTTTAAGGAAGTACCAGCGATAGTTAACAACCAGTGGACTGTTGTTTGTCATGCGGACCACCTCCATCACTTCAGTGTTGTTTAGTACACACCCAAAGTCAACTTTAGTGGTACTGAAATGAATATTAGGGAAATGGATCTCGGCTAGTAGATTAATGTAATCCTAAAATAAAAATACATGATCATACATGTACATTTGTGTATACATGTATATATCAATGTACGTGTACGTGTAATAAGAAAAAAAAATTAAGGGAGAAAGAGGATTAGGAGAAAAAAGGAAAATCAAAATCTTTACTACATTTCAAATCTAGCTAATTGATCCAGGCGTACATGTAATTGATTCCTCTACCTTCTGAGGATGTTCTTTGTAGGCAATCTCTATTGTCTGGCTCTCATTGCGGGACTGTCTATCAACACAATAAGAGGAATCATACTGGACAGACAGTACAGCCTCTTCACTTGATCCCAACGACAACATCTACACAAAATAATGGATGAACATTTATAAAAATACTACTGCAATAATGAATGTATATGTACTGTACATGTAAGAATACTGCACATACATGCATGTATATGTAGTGTATAGTAGTAAATTGGTAGAGTACCTGATTAGCAGTGAATGGTTCATCCTGAGAGAGGCTTAGTCTGAAAGGATAGCTGCAGCTTAATAAAGCAGTCAGAGGCAATGGAGACACATTCTTCAGTAACATGTCATGTACATGCTTCTCTAGCAGACTATCAGGCTCCTATAAAATTAACAATAAAATTAACATTAAATATTTTCCACTCTTATTATTGTATATTATACAGTATTTTCCTTTCCTTTTCTACTCTATGTACAGTACATGTGTACATATACAGTACATGTACATTGTACCTGTTCCATTCTAAATGTCACTTCTTTGGTGCTGAATTCCAATAGAGGAGCAATGAAGAGGCACACAATGTCAACTGTCATTATTCTCTCTTTGTGAGGATTCCGTCCAATGATAGCATGACACAGCAACCGCTCCTTCACTTCTTGAGCACTGGACAAATGGAGAGCGAGAGAAAACATAAAAAGATAGCAGAAAAATTTTTTAAGTAGATAAAAATGTGTGTCAAACAACACAGTGAATGAATCTAGTATAGTACGGTACAATAGAGTAGAGTAGCAATTACAATCAATACAGTAGAGTACATGTACAGTACATGCATGTTCATTTCATGTACAGTACAGGTCAATAGAATAGGTACATGTACATGACATGTGCATAGGGTAAAGTACAGTATATAAATGTAATTCTTACATGTCAGAGTAAGCAGTGATTACAACATTCTGTGATTGGTAAGGTAAGAGTACAGCTTGATCAGGTGATATCTGAAACATTGGTCTCTTTGGCATCCCATCACCTCTCTACATAAATAATAATAATAATAATAATAATAATAATAATAATAATAATAAATGGCGGCGTGTTGCTCTTGTAATGGAGTGAATGCTCGTTGTGTTCGCTGCATCTGTGTCAAGAGCAAAAGGCCCTGCCTGAACTGTCGAGCTAAAGATGACAACAACTGTCACAATACTATCCCCCAAAGACAGTCTCAATTCACCTCTGTGCCTGTCGCGCCTCAGAATAGTCACACTGTCATTCCACCTCCGCCATCTTCCCTTCCTGGTCCAGTCAACTCATCTACAAGTGTGTCTTCTACTTCACCATCAGTGCCATCCTCGAATGACTTGCCAGATCCAGACATTGATAATTATCTAATGACTGCCTATGGCAGTTCTCTTGACCGTTCAGAGGTCCCTATGGGTACTACTAATGAGTGGGTCAGTCGCTGGTCGTCCATTGCCCACTTAAAGGGTAAACTCTATCATGTACCAGGTGGATCTATCGGCCGGCATTATGTGGATCAGCTATCTAAGGAAGTTTTGTATTTAGCAAATGGTTCATTTCCTTCTGAGAGACTTATGGTTTTTTCCGCTGTTATACTGCAGCGTATTCACACTGTGAGAAAAGGTTCTGATATTAGGAGGGTCCTAGACAGACGACTAGAAATGTGGTCCAAAGATGAGTTTGATCCTCTCGTCAATGAAGCCATCAGATATGATAAGTCTGTCAGAGCTCGTCTTCCACCATTGACTGAAGATCACTTTGTGTCTGTCTTCTCTCGACTAATGTTATGTGGTAAGGTCAGAGCAGCAGTTCGTTGGTTATCTGATAGTAATAAAGGGACTGTTCTCTCCTCTAAAAGTCCTACTATTGTTAAGAATGGTGATGGGACGTCTTCTAATATGTCGGTTTTAGAGGCTTTAAAGAGGAAGCACCCAGAATCTCAGTCTCCCCCTCTATCAACTTTACTGACTGCTGATCCACTTCCACCTCGCTCAGTTCTTGAAGTCACTGGATCTCATGTTCATCTCACTTCCTCTCGTATTCAAGGAAGCGCAGGACCCAGTGGCACTGATGCTAATCACTGGCAAGATGTGTTGTTACGATTTGGTGCACATAGTGAGAGACTCCGTGACTCCGTGGCATCCCTCATTCGCCGCCTCTCCAATACAGTCACTCCCTGGGATGACATTCGGGCCCTGGTAGCCTGTCGTCTTATAGCCCTAGACAAGTGCCCCGGCATAAGACCCATTGGGATTGGAGAGACACTCAGAAGGATTATCTGTAAGACTGTCTGTATGTTAACTAGGTATGAGTTAGATGAGATTTGTTCAACTTCACAGTTGTGTGGTGGGATGAAAGCAGGGATTGAGGGTGCTATTCACACAGTTTATGATTTGTTTGAGCAGGGAGGGAGAGATGGATGGGGTGTGTTAATGATCGATGCAACCAACGCTTTTAATAATATCAATCGTCAATCTGTTCTATGGAACTCTAGAATTTTGTGGCCCAGTTGCTCTCTTTTTCTATTTAACACTTACAGAGGATGGATCCCTTTGGTCATTAATGATTCTAACGTCTATTTGTATAGCAAAGAAGGTGTGACACAGGGGGATCCACTCTCCATGTTCATCTATGCTGTAGCCACCATCCCTCTAATAGAAAGGCTAGGTCGTCCATCAGGAGGAACACATGTATGGTATGCTGATGATGCCTCTGCCTGCTCTAGACTACAACACCTAAAGGACTGGTTTGATCGCTTACTCCAAATTGGCCCATCATATGGTTATCATCCGGAGCCTAGTAAGTGTGTACTGGTTGTTCATGAGGGCCATCTCTCATCTGCCCGTGATTTGTTTGAGACTTATGGTATTAGGATAGTGACTAGCCACAGATTGTTGGGAGGAGTGGTTGGTGATCAGGAAGGTCTTCTGTCTTATGTCACTAGTAGTGTTAATGAATGGACTTCAATTGTTGAGAAGCTGACTGTGATTGCTGAAACACAACCACAGCTTGCTTACTCAGCTTTTACAAGGTCAGTACAGAGTCAGTGGGCTTACCTGCAGAGAGTGGTTCCTGATTGTGGATCATCCTTCATCCCTCTTGAGCAACTCATTTCACAGCGGTTTATACCTACCATCTTCGGTTGTGAAATATCTCCCACTGAACGCTCACTCTTAACCCTCCCTGCCCGACTTGGTGGCCTCAATATACAGGATCCTACCCTTACTAGTACTACCAACTACACAACATCTAGGAGGCTCACCTCTCCTATTGTTGATGCTTTAAAAGGAATTATTGAATTTGACATTGATGAGTTTAATATTGGCTATCATTTAATTCAAGAGGAGATAACTAAGGAGAAAGCTGCTGGATTTGATCGTTTATTTAATGAGCTCCTACCGCTACTCACTTTGGATCAACAGAGAGCAGTCAATAGAGCAAAGGGTGAAAGAATGTCATCATGGCTCACTGTTGCTCCAGTTGCAAAGCATCACTTTGATCTCTCGGCTCAGGAGTTTAGAGACTCACTAGCTCTGAGATATAGGAAGCCGCTACAAGGCATCCCGCCTACTTGTGATGGGTGCAGTGCTACCTTTGATCTATCTCATGCCCTATCTTGTAGGTGTGGAGGCCTTGTCACTCAAAGACATAATGAGGTTCGAGATTCCTTTGGTGATTTGGCAGCTCTCGCTTGGTCTCAAGTTATCAGAGAACCAGTTGTTCGGGAAGCCAGCTCTCACTCTCCAGCCCTTGTGGCAGACTTGGCAGTACGTGGGGTTTGGGTACCTCAAGCCGAGGCGTTGTTCGACATACGTGTCATTGACACTGACGCCCGGTCTTATCGTAACCAGTCCCCCATTGATATCCTTTCTGGTGCTGAGAGAGAAAAGAAGAAGAAATATTTAGAAGCATGTACTGATAGAAGGGCTGTGTTTACTCCAATTTGTAGCTCAGTAGATGGATTGTTGGGTCGTGAAGCTAATGTGTTTGTTAAGAGAATTGCTGAGAGACTATCTTCTAAATGGAACACCAACTATGCTCAGGTATTAGGGTGGATTAGGACTCATCTAACTTTCTCAACTTTGAGAGCCACAATCTTATGTCTTAGGGGCACACGTACCAAATGGAGATCAATTAATATGGCTGACAGTTCCCCCCTTAACCTTATTATGCACTAAAATGAACAAATTACTATTACATTTATTTTATTTTATTTTATTTCCAACTCTATTTCTATTCCTAAACTAATTCTGTCCTACTTGGTGTATTTTGGTTAATAATAATAATAATAATAATAATAATAATAATAATAATTCATGAATGTACATGTATGCTAGTTGTTAGGGGCAT
This sequence comes from Amphimedon queenslandica, assembly GCF_000090795.2. Taxonomy (NCBI): domain Eukaryota; kingdom Metazoa; phylum Porifera; class Demospongiae; order Haplosclerida; family Niphatidae; genus Amphimedon; species Amphimedon queenslandica. Next base: position 206,986 of record NW_003546312.1, on the reverse strand, counting down.
ACTTTTGTTTCTCCTACATCAGAGTAGTCTTTTGAGAGTCGCTCAATTTCAGCTTTTTTCCATTTTGCCATTGAAAAGCCTTCAGTGGTCCATGATATAGTCTATACAAGGTCACATATAACATTAACATTATTCATTTATTTTGCTACACGTAAACAAACATGTACTGTACATGTACATGCATGTGTATCTTAAACACTATACACATGTACATATATACATGTACATGTACATACCTGACTCCTCCTCCCTCTGTTAGTTAATGTGAATTGCTTCCTAACTTGACTGCAAGCAAAGTGTGTCCCCATGTTGACTGAGGAGTGCATTGATGGGGCACTCACTATAGTAGTCCCTTTACCTTCAGCTGACAGTGTGACTGTATAGCTAATACCACCAATTATTGTTATGGTTAATTTATCAGTGAACCTATTATAGGGAAGAGATATACAATGTACAATGTACATGTATGTACATATTGATGAAGCACATGTAAATTTCATGGATTTGTACATGTGTGTGTATAAAAACATGCATGTACATGTACATGCAGGTACGCTGTAGGTGCTTACTGAATGGCATCATCCAGTTCTGCAGTTACAGTGAGTGACAGTTTCTTTCTAGCAGGAATTACACCAGCAAATGGATGAACTGTAAAAACACTGCTCTCTCTCATCTGACAGAAAAAAGAAAGAAGAAAAAAGTAAAATGTATAACAATACAGTTTAAGTTTTACATGTACAAGACTACAAGTACATGTGTATGTGCATGTACATGTACATGTACATATACATGTATATTTAATTCTGATTGTTTTCTTACAAGAAAAGACTGGAATTCAGCATCAATCTCTGACTGGTTGCACAAGAGTAGGGTCTTCTTGATGGGGGTCAGTACTGGTGAGAGGCCCCAGTCTAAGTGTTCCTGTGATACTGAGACTACTGGCCCCTCACCAGTGCAGTGTAGCTTTAGTCTCAATGGTGACTCTGTTGATCCTGCTATATGAAAGGATGCTGTGGAGACTAGTGGACCGACTCCGTTAGCTTTTATTGTAAATGGAAGAGTCAGTGTCTCTTGAGGCTCAATGATAGCCTGAGAGAGAGAGAGAGAGAAAGAGAGAGAAAGAGAGAGAGAGAGAGTGAGAGGAGGGGTAGAGTGGGAGAGGAAGAGAAAGGGGAGGGCTTCCCACAAAGCATGCTACATGTACAGTGAGCTGTAAACAGTATCATGCTTCATGAACTAACAAGCATCACACAATACAATGCATGGCATTTGGAGCAACTTCAAAATTCATAAAAAAATCTAAATCAGAATCACAAGTACATACATGTACCAGAAAAAATATTTAGCACTATAGATGCCAAAATCCTGTGGGAAACCCTGGGTGGAGTGTATAGTAAATGTACAAGAGGTACAATGTACATGATGATACTATTAATATTTACCTCAGGCTTTGTCGTTGAACATTCAATGGCAGCATCACATTCCTACATAAACACACAATTAACGTACATGCATAATAGCCTGTACTATACTGTATCATACTGTATTATACTGTACTATACTGTATATTGTACATTACCTGTTGAATCATCTTGTATTTGACTGGCAGTGTATCTGATGTGTTCTCCAGGTGTACATTCAGTGTGTATGGATGAGACACAAAGCAGCGACCATAATGTAATGACTTGGTATGGAGAATAACATCAGGTACAACACAACTGGAAGAAAATAAGATACATGTGTACATGTACATGTACACTGTACATTGACACTAACTTTGCTCGTATGGGTAGAGAGAATACTTCCTTCCCAGCCTCTTCTACATCAAGTACCAAGCACCTAGTGTACTCCTTTACTTCAGCTGGAGTGAATGTTATCTAATTGTAATAATATGCAATCAAATACATGTACATGCACACTATGTGCTGGTAAATTCAATGATTGATTATACATGTACATGTACATGAACTTACAGTAATATTCTGGTGGAGGCTGGGTGGCAGGATTCCTTTGTTTAGGTTGATGATAAACTCTTCCCCTTTGCTGCCATGAGCAGGGACCCTCAGTATAAAGCTCATTGGTACCTCAGAATTATTAGTTAATGAAACCTGCCGGACTGATGGAAACCCTACAGTATCATAAAATAATAAATATACATGTACATGTACATATTAGGGTTTATTGACATGATGTATATTCATGAAATGTCTGAGTGTGACACTGTTAGCAAGACACTTACCATCTCTGCCATTAATGTTAGTAATTTCATTAAATAATCTTTAAAATTCATTTATTTGAAATGTCTCATTCTTCTCCTCTGACTATAAAGTGTTAGGTGTTTGATCTTGATACAATTATAATTACCCTAACTAATTATCTACTCTTGTTAATATATGTATATGTAATCTATTCACTTGGTAGGTCTCATTACAAAGTTTATTTAAGATGAGTGAAGTCCTGTAATACAAAGTACATCCAGAGGATCCATCAAAGTGAGCAAATGCTGGTATAATATAATTATGTTTGTTATCGTTAGGACTATACTGCAGCAGCATACTGTAATGAGTGTTCATGGTGTTCCATTGCTGGGAGGATTATTAGAAACTATGATACTCAATTTCTTTGAATCTGTTATATCAAAGGTTTGTCTTTATGTATATGCCCTAGCTGTGAAGCTGGTTTAGAATATTCTTTGGGGCTGTCACAAAAATTGTGCTATACCACACTTTCAGTTGCAAGAAAATATTCTGAACCCAGCTTTATTAAGTGGCAAGCACATAAATGAGTTTATTTAACTGTGGTACACATATCCTTACTATAATTTAGTTTATATCATTTGTATTATTCTTAACTTCAGTATTAATGTTTGATACAGTATATACAATAAAAAAAATATACAATGAAAAATGAAAAACTTCTTAGAAATAAGACTAACTATAGGCTAAACCTCGTTACTGACCCAGCACCTTTTTGTTTGTCAAATATTTTTTATGCATGACTCCAAAAAATCCTGATAATACCTTTGTGGCATTTGTGTTATGTACCATATTTTACCGATTAGACACCCAGGCATTTATTTCTTAACAGCAAGAAAAAAAAGAAATTCAGGCGGGATTGAACCCAAAGCCAGACCAGGGTCTAACTAAGAAGCACTTTAGAGCCATCTAAGTAGTAGGGATATTAATTTTGGTACAAATATGCATATTATCTATAGTTAGAATATACTTGTGACAGGCGTTTATTTGGACCAGGCGTTTATATGGTAAAAAACGGTAATTTACCAGCATTACAAAAATAAGTATTACTAAGCAGCAACCAAAAAATTTTAATATAAGTAAGCAATGAAAATATTAAGTTTCACAAATTATTACTGGTCCTTCCTTAAGTTCCTTTACAAGCCCTCTGAGGAACTCTTTCAACTCAGTACTCTGAAAATGCAACTTCAAAACAACATGTTGAAGTGAAGGATGGTTGAGGATAGCATCAATAAATTCTTCCCATGTATGCTTTGGTGAACCAAAAAATTGAATGTTTAAGCTTAGTACCTCAATCCTTCTATTTGGTAGTAAAATATCAGTAATCATCAGTAGAACATGATTCTGAAATATGGTGTCATTGTCTGTTTCAATGATGGTGTGTTTTTGATTATGTCCATGAAATTCTAACTGAAGCTCAGTAAGGTTTTTCTTACAAGACAGACGGCTAAAAAGAGTTTTTACATCATTGTCTTCATTATACATACAACTAGTAGAGAGCGGAATAGGTAGATATAGCTGCTGTAATGTTTCATTCTTCTCAAGACCAGCAATGAGACAAGAAAGAAATATATGTGGCAGAATGTTAGAAGTACTGGTAAACAACTGCAACGGAGGATCTGTTTTTATTTCAAGGCATTCTAATGTTTGATTATGTTGGAGCATTTCTTTCATACTAGTACACATATTTTTGAAAGTCCAGATACAACTAAATGCTTCAGGTGTTAAATGTAATCTCAATGCTTTCAGTTTATTATCAGTTTTTAGAATATCAAAGAGCTCAATAGCACTTTCTGGTGTATTTAATGGCAATCCAGTTACAACCAGGCTAGGGTTAATAACATGTGATGGATACAGCTTTGGTAGTAACCTACATTCCAGTCCAGGAATGAAGAGATTTGTATTCGTAGCAACCAATGGTGTGTTTACTGTTTCTACTGTAGGTAAT
>NW_003546312.1:168956-202773 GCF_000090795.2 Amphimedon queenslandica | reverse complement strand
CAAATGTATTGAAAGAAATGTTATACTTGTATTCTTACGTATTCCTTTAATGATAGTATTGAATATGTTTCTTTCATGAACATCAATTTTTTCTTGGATATCAGCATAACGAGATGGATTGTGTTGTTTATGATCAACATTGAATTCTTGTAGAGTTGCTTTTTCTGTTAAACATCTCTCAAGATCAGAACAACAGCAATGCTCCATATTATATTTTTGTATTTTTTCATTCATTTTCAAGTGCAGTATTTTTATTTGTGCGGAAAAACTAAGGATTTGTACAAGTACATCACATGTGTATAAAGAAGTACCTGATATTTCAATGTAGTACTCCTGAATATTTCTTAATTGTTGTATTGTGTTTTTGGTGAGTCCATAAAAATGTACATCTAGTCTTTTTGTGCTCAATATGCTGGTCAATACTGATAGTTCATCTTGATATAATGGCATGAGGTGAAGATGGTCCCAGGTAGTACTGCTGACATTAAGAAAATAGTTAAGACACAATACATCAAATAGTGAAAATTGTAATGCATGAAGACAAATTGATTGATCTCTAATGGATAGTGCTAATGTTTGGCATAGTTCTTTATTTTGTGATTCGTAAAGGAGATGAAGGAGGAGAATAGAAAAACAATCAACATAAGTAAGGAAGTTATCATGATGGATATGATCAACTATCGGATTAATATGGAAGTAGGACTGATATCGAGCATCAAATCCAAATAAACTTCTTGCTTTGCACTGTAAGTTAATTGATTTATTGAAGTATTGTTCATAATTCTCATGTGGACTAAGTTTGGTTAGGCCTGCCACAAACCTCAGACACATTCGAAAGTGGTCATTTTCCAAATGTGTGTGAAATATCTGTTCTGGGTTCGGTTGCTTATATATCCACCATGCTGCCAAAAACTCTTGAATACTTAAGTGAAGAAACTGATACTTTTTCTTCCTGTAATCTTTCAAAGTTGTTAATAGTCCAAAATAATTATTGCCCTTGGCTGCTGACATATTTTGTATCGAGGAAAATGTCATTACTGTGTTAGCCAGGTTACTGTAAGCAAAATAGCAAATTTGTTCAAAAGGTTTAACTAACTCTACTGGTAATGAACAAAGGCTGTCTAGGGCCTGTGGATCATCACCATCCTTTTCTCTTTGCCTGTTGATAGTTTGTAAAATAAAGTTCTCATACAGTTCAGTAAGTGTTGTTGGAAGTTGTCTTTCTGTATCATACACTAAAATGACGATTGAACAGATTAACGGTATAAAGCATAATGATTGGACATCACTTTGTACTTTAAGTTCATTAATTAGCTTCACTGCTAGTTTTGACTCCTCACTGCTATCAGTACTTTTGACTTTGAAAAAAACAGATTTTTCATATTCAAATCGGAAAAATTTACCATGATCAATATTTTCTGCAATGAGTTCTTGTGCTAATTTTTCATCTTTTTGAAGTGTTTGTATAATTACTTTTGCTATTTCATCCTTAGAAAATCCAATTACATGAACATGTTTATTGAAAAAAGACATTTTTATAAGTGAAGTGGAGGCATAGCTACGAGAGGTAACAATTACTGAACATTGGTCTAACTGTTCCCTACGAATAATACTAGCAGCTAATGAAGAGTGTCTGTGGTTTTCACTTAATTCATCCCAACCATCAAAAATTATCAACATCCCTTCTCCATTACACCCCTTAAACAAATCAACTATCTCAGGAACATTATGACGTTGAGGCACAAATAGGTCTTCTAATGTTTTAGCTTTGGCCATCTTTTCATCTCTCAAAGGACAATAAAGTACCAAGTCATAATGCGGAATAAGTTCTCCATCAGACCACATATGTAGAAGTTTACGACAGAGTGTTGTCTTTCCAATGCCAGGAGGACCATCTATTAGAACTATAAGAGATGTTATACAATCCATTATTGTAGGTTTTAGAATATCCTTAATATCAACTTTTTCATTTCCAGCGAAATGACATGCTTCATCTACTTGTCCTCGTAGCAAGTACAAATCTGATGACTCTTTTTGCTGAGTGAATGTGTCTTTTTGAGGAACAGAATCATCTTGATGAAAAGTTGAGTTATCTTTTTGCTGTATAAGCGCTAGTCTTCCAAAAACATCATCATTTCCAACTTTTGGTGGCCAATCTGTACCAATAATACTTAGTTTTTTGTAGCGGCGTTGTTTTAAAATATCAGCATATTCTTTAACACAATCAGGGTATGGTTCAATTTTATCAGACTGACCTATCAATAACAAATAATAATACAAGCGCTATAATAGTACATTCATATTGCACTAGAAGAATGTTAAAACATTAAGGGGCTCTGCCCCCTAGCCATGCAATCATCATAAAGATTAGTTTATTTAACTTGAATAATAGTTAGACGACCCTATGGTCAATCTGTACAGGTGGTGCACTTCATCACCAAGGGCTTCACCAAAAAATTATAAATCTAAATTTTAACAAATTATATTTTTTATTATGCATGAAATTAATTTTTGCCAAAAATCAAGAAATTGAAATTATTGCCAGCATGGGTTAAGCGTTAAGCCATTTAAATAAAACAATTGATCTATTGTGGAGAAATAACATGACATTTTAGATAATTATACCCTACATACAATTGCATATAATTATATTAGCCTTGAGTGGATAGCAAATTTACTCCCCAAAAATTTATCGTGGACAATATTTACACCCTCAATTAAAGGGATACTGTCGCTGTGTACGAATATCCATGCACTTTTTGTAAAATTGATGACGAAATATAATTTTTGGGGACCAAAAATCATATTTCGTCAAAGAAAAATGGCAGAACTTATGCAGAGGCTTTGAGCGTTTATAATTGACATGCAGAAGAACAGAGAGAAAGTCCTGCTAGGTTAAGAAGTCAGATAAAGGCCAGAGAAGAGCTCAGAAAGATATGGACTCTAGCAAACACAGCCTACACGGTCAAACTCACCCGTCAAAAAGACACTAGCCTTTTAAGGATGGCAAACTTGATGAAGAAAATGCAGTTAAGTGCTTACCTCTGAATTTGGTTGAGATAAACATAAAGCATCATTTGTTGAAGTATCAGAGCTCCAGAAGCAAGAATCAGAGCAAAAACTGTTCCTATATTACAAGATATAAACCCGCAGCCATTTTTTTGTTTATAAACTTTCCGTGTACTAGCTCTTCCGTAATCTGCGCCAGTATCCCTTTAAAATATAATCCCTAAAATCATGGTTCAAGTGAGCTTTATTTAATTACACCTTTTTTCAACTCAATACAATCACAATCCAATAAGTCCAGGACATTTATATTTTCCTCAGAAAACATAAATTAGGCCTAAATTACCCTAATGGCCAGCATGTACTTTATACATGATATAAATTGCAAGGCTCTTCATGATTATAATTTTGTTCATTATAGCAAATATCTAGTTTACATACCTACCTAAGATAGAATTGACCAGATCTGTTAGTGCCCGATTCCCTTGGTTCCTTAATGCATTAAACACATCAGTTAAATACCGATTTGGATCAGAATAGGCCTCCAATTGTTTTTCAATGGCAATCACCAGTATGCTAGCTCTATTATAAGGTGTAAATGATGGTAAATGAACTTCTTCTTTAGTTTCCTGTGGTATTAGCTCTTTAGCATACAGTGCATTTGTCACTTTAAGAAGTGTGGTAGAAATTGCATTAACAAGATTTTGAGAGCATATCCTTAATGTTTCCTTAGGGTCACCTATAATTATAGTTAAAATAAATTGAAGTGATTCATATACATACCTGTTAAAGGACCAGGATTGAGTTCAATATCTCCAGACAAGAACAGAAGTAGACGGACAATCAGATACAGAAAAATACAAACTAAAATGGAAGCCCTTCCTCCAGCCAAGACAAGACAAATGTGTGCTGAGGAGCAACGAGCAATAATGCCTAATTAATACAGATATTGATAATTAGTATTATTACAACATTATAGAGCTACCAACCTGGAAAAAGTAAAAATGCTAGATCTACATTACTCAGGAAGCCGAGAATAGCTGAACTAATGTAGACCAAAGCGGCAATCAGATACAAAGATATAACACTGCTGGACTTGTCTCTAGCCACAGTTTTACACAAACTTGGATGGTGAAATTGAGTTGACCTAGAAGCAGCAGTCTTACAGCTATTCCACAGGCCAATACAGGCTCTCCATTGGGAAAGATCAACCATTTTTTGAAAAGGGGCAGAACTTCAGAAATAAATACATCACGTGATTTGATGTCCTTGCATCTTGCGGTTAAGCCTTTGATGATTTGATGTGGTCAACTTCATGCAACATATTGCACAGCCACTGGAAACAAAGTTGCATAGTGGGTGCCCACCTTAAGCGTTGGTAAGAGTGTTATGCACTCTTGTTTGTTGTTTCTAGAGAAGTCTTGAGACAGTCTCTCTCTCTCTGTGTTACACAACAATGTATCATGCTGCAAGCCTGCAACACCTCAGTGCATCTTTTTAATTGTAACAGATATTAGTATTATTCATCAGTTGTAACAGATAATGTACATGACTTTTGGTGACTTATTATCAATATTAGTAGAAATAGTTATCAACTTATACAATAATGCAGAATGTATTGTCATTGGAGCCTTTGAATATCCACCATCAATTCACAAGCCACTTGCTTAAACTACATAGTATGAGAGAGGGTGACAAAACAATGAAAGAGAAAGAGGGATCATGTGAGAGGAAGCAAGGAAAGAAAAACAAATAAAAATGCCAATATCATAATAAAATACCTCTTCACTTTTAGAAGAAGCAAATTCTTGTAGGAGCTCAGGAGTAACTGATTCCATTACTTGTTGCATTAGTGCTGGAGTCAATGGCTCAAGGATAAGTGACTGTACCAACTGGAGACAATACAATGACACTGTACTGCAAACATCCTCTAACAATAATTAAAAAATAATAATGATGATTTAAAAAATAATACACAGTAATTTTAGAAACAAGATATAGCCACGCCTGACTAGGGCAGATCTAGAAAAGATTTATGAAAATTAATAAAATCCTAAACTCGCATAATCCCAGGAATAAAGGCATATGCCAGAACAGCAACATACCGTACAAGATGATTTATTGGCGGGGAATTAATATTGGCAATTGGTGGTTCTATGAAGAAATCGCCAATATAAAATCAGCCATTTTGTTTCAATCTGAGCATGCTCAATGGCACGTGGCACAAAATCGTCAATATAAAATTCGCCAATTTCTTTCCACAGGCAAATTCGCCAAATATTACTCCCACCAATAAATCATCTTGTATGGCATGATACAATGTACATGCAAAGATATTAAAAGTATTCTATTACCTTTAGCTAGCCACATTAATATTCTCAGTAGATCAGGTTCAGATCTTAATAATGTTAGTCCTTTTTGATTAATACTATAAAAATTAGTATGTTATACAGAAACTTTATACCGGTATCTATTATTAAATTATTAGGTACCTAATGTTATAGAGGAGCATAAGAATGAGACTATAGATAAAAAAGACCATTAAGCTAATATAAATTAACATTTTAAAACTAACCTCTTAATTTTAGCACTACAAGTGAGACATAAAAATAATACAAAATAATCATAGCAATAATTATTTTAAGGTTTACCATCCTTGAGAGAGGGGAGCTGTAGCCAGTACTGAGCACATGTTTTTCAACAGTTCCTGTCCTTCAGGACAAGATGACAAATATTCTCTTCCATAAGCAGATGCTGCAATATCTAAAATTATAATTACAGTATTAAATATAAATACTTTTAGGCAGAACTAACTGGTAACAGTACCACAAAGGGAGATGACAAACTGAGATTCTTGACTGGACTCGCTAGGTAAGTCACTATTATAAGTTGATAGATAGCTGTGCAGTGTGGCTGATACCAATTGTAGAAAATCATTAACTCTAGACTAGAAAAAGAGATCATAATAAAAAGGTGCATAAGAGCTACACAATATTAGTATTCTTACTCCAGAGAGTAAATTCTGTATACAGTCTTCATTCTGAGATGTCCTCCATAGCATTGTACCACAGACACAACCCAATGAAGAGCAATAATTGACTTGCTGCTGTAACTGATCCTTCACTTCATTCAAAGAACACTGGACATTAAAAATAGGATTCTTAAAATTATAATATTGCTCTGCTCTCATTACCTTAAGTTCAAAGTTTTCTTGTTTCTCTTGCTCATAGTCAACAAGATAACCTTCAGCTTTCTGTTCTACATTATTCTTCTCAACTGCTAGTGTGTCTGCTTGCTGTCTCAATGAAACTAATTCTGAACATAAACAGATGTACATGTACAACTAAATGTATTTCTATTTTCAATTAGTTATGTATGCTAGTGTTATAAAAATACAAATGATATGCATGACCAAAATCAGCTCAAGGCCTCAAACTTTAGACACAGCATAAGAACACTGATACATACAGAAATAAGAGTATTATAAACCAAAGAACAATAACTCATAATTTTACTACACTACAACCCTGAATCAAAAATCGATTCACCTTTTTCTGTTTGAGTGAGCTGAGGTAGTATTGATAAAGATGGAGTGAGTATGTTTGGTATGAAATCTTTCATCTTCATGACTTCACTTTTAATGGATTCTAAATCACACTGCCTTACTATTGTATACTAAATCAATAAAAAAATGTTAGTTATAAACTTATACTGTTGACACTGCAGTGCCAGCCTGTAGCTCATGCAACTTGAAACAAGCACACCATTTGGTTCGTTACAAACTTTTGTTATCATTTGCAATACAAATTAGTGGCACCTGTTTAAATAGATGAGGTTCTACAAAGAGAGGAGCTTGATCTTCTTCATTAATAAATTCTTTCACGTCTTTCATAAGTACTGTCACTTCATCTTGAAGGCTTTTGCAAAGACTAACCTATTGATAACAATTCTATATCATATATGATTAATTTCAGCCTTACAGCTTTCAATAACAAGACCCTTTCTTCATCCACCTGCTGCATTTCTCTTTGACCTCTTCCAAGCACGTGTTTTGAGTTTACGGAGAAATACAGAAAGTACAGTACAAAAAATTGTGGGCGTGACAAATTAATATTAAACCACGCCTGTTTAAAATGGTGGACGTTTTGAGTGAAAGTACTTCTTTCTCCTCTCGTGATGGTCGGCGGATAGTACCATGCAGTGTTATGATGGTTAACTTTAGGAGATTAAGAACTACTGAAGAAGATGGAGCAGTCAAAGGAAAAAAGGAAACTCGTTTTCTTCGTGTTTCTTTACCTCAAGTGTTCAACCCAGGGGATCTTTTTCATTCTATGGTTGCCCTATACTCAGCCGCATTGCCTGATATGGAGCTGGAGGCTATTTACGATACAATAAACAATAAGCCCTCCAGGACTGTGTTTGTTATGGCAAAGAAAGAAGGTGTGAAAAATAGTAGTGATTTTATAACTATGCGTCAATATTAATGAATGAACAGTGCAAATGTGGCAAAGCAATGTTGTAAATGAATATCTTGATTGTGTGTATTATACATGTAAAACTCAACCTTTTGCTCATTGTATATTTTCTGTTTTATTTACAGCTGTCCTCACTTATCGCAAGGAGCATGGCCCACCTAAACCAATCAAAGACACTAAAGTGATAGAGAACAATGAAAAGAAGGAAAAGAGCTCAGACAAAGAGAATACTGGAACTTCTAAAGTATCTACACTGGATGGAGAAGAAGAGGAGGATCCTTACTGCAGCCTCTTTAGTGATGAGTAAGAATCATTCTCTTACACACTCCCTTGCTTTATCTTTGCAATTGAATTGGGTATGTACGTAAGTACTAGGGAGCTAGGTTGTCATTTTTAAAAGGATATTTAATCAGCTTGGTCTCCTCTGGTGCATATACATGTATGTCATTTCTAGAGTTACAGTCCTTTCCTTTCTTTATGTGTTCTCTCTCTCTCTCTTTTGTAGGGAAGAGGAAGAGTATGAGGAGGAAGTGGGTGATGGCGAGGAAGAGAAAGGGGAAGATTTCGAATTGGAGAGGGAGAAGTTTCTATCCAGAGTTAAAGAGAGACAGTCAATGGATCCTTTTGGTATGATAATAGCTTCTGAACACAATTGTTTTTTTTGGAATTTTCTAAAGTTGCTTTAAAAGGCCCTGTACTATAGTGCAGGGCCAAATTGTGTCCAAAATGACTAGGAGAGAATTTTCCATTTTTATAATTTTTTTTGATACAAATACATGTTCTTATGTTGTGTAGAAAGTTTGAACTGATTCCGATCAAAATGGATTTTACAATTTAAAGTTGCTCCAAAATTCATGTACTGTACTATTATAGTGTCAGCTCATGGAGCATGTTGTATCACTTACTTATGCTTTTGTGGTAAACCAGGCCTGCATGTCAAGCAATGTAATCATAATTATAGTGGTAATTTTAGTTAATGTTCTTTTCTTATATACAATAGATCTGGCATCAGTTGGTATGGAGGATCAAATCACTGGATGTGCTACTTTTATGAAATTATCAAGGTAAAAATAACGAGACTTTAAAACAAAGATATGTACATGTAGATGCACATGTACATAGAAACCTAAACAAATGCACCTATACTAGCCTCACTGTGCTTATGTGTGGGTGAGGAGATGCTTCAATAAAAAGAACAAACAAAATAATGAACTCAGTAATGAACTTGAATTAATTTGACATTATTTCTTATAGTAAACCAGGAGACTCCTCAGTTCAGATACTATTGCTTGCTGTGAGGCATCGTTGGAGAGGGTGTGGTATTGGGGAGTACCTCCTCCGTCTCTGTAAAGACCCATCAATAGTGGGACAGTATGACCTGATACTCACTTATGCTGATCATAAAGCTGAAGGTTTCTTCTCTCAATTCGGATTCACGGCTGACCCTATCATTACTGCTAGACACAAGTAGGTCTCATTCAATCATTAGCTGAGTATAGTTTGTGTTATATACACGTGTATAGTGTTGGTGGGTGTATAGATAGAGGCCTTACCCTAAAGCAACTCACACGTGTATGTATCATTTGTTCCTAGACTTGGATTTTTTTCAATTATTGCATTTACTTAGAGACACTTTTGGTTGTAGCATGAAACTGATCTTTATACTTATATTAATTATGTAGGAGTTTATCAGATTATTGGGAGAACAGTACACTAATGGCTTATGTCCCTCCATATTCAGGTATGCGTTATCCTATTGATGATTGATGTCCATCTCTTCTCTCTCTTTTCTGTAGCTGCTGTCTCTGGATCACTGAAATCACTTGAAGCAATGGAAGGACAAATTAAAACATGGTCTGTGATAATGATTATGATATGACGATAATAATAATAATAACAATAATGATGATGATGATGATGATGATAATATTTCCCCTAGGCGTGTAATGTCAATGGCAAGCCACTATGAGCAGGTCTGTATAATGGAGAGGCTGAGGCAGGAGGTGTTCCTCCTTTATGGGAGGATAGCCTCACAAGAGGAAGTCATTCAAACACTTCACACTGAACTGAGGGAGTCAGTCATGAACCGTCAAGCACTGGAGAAAGAGTTTGAGCTCTACCGTACGAAAATGAAAGAGAAGATGTTATTGTTAATGGAGGGTAGGGCAAAGACCTGGCTTGAACAGTTAGAAACAAGAAATGAGAAGGAGAGAGCAGCACCGTTGATTAAAGTTACAGCTACTTTTAATGAAGGTCTAATGCCTAGTAGCACCAGTGATGGACTTAGTAGTAGTAGAACAATGGTACCTGATGAATCCAGTAATAGTGGTGATACTACAGTGGCAGAGGATGACAATGAAGATATCAGGAAAGGAACTGAATAGAATTTTAATAATGTTTCTATGCTCATTATTGCATGTACGGCAACCCGACTCATTTAATTATAATAAACACTTTGTGATATGAAGAGTGAAGCTGATCACGTGCAAAGCAAAGTTATGGCAATCTAACGTTTCATATAGAATGGAAATTTTTAAATATTTTTATGATGCGTGTAAAGTGCTCAGAATCCTAAATCCCATTCTAAAGTTTGTGGGACTTGTTTTCTTTTGAGACAGACCACAGTGTCCCCTTCCTCCCAGCCTGGATCAATCTCAAAACAGAGTCCACACTCGGTTTCCTTTGCTGCTTTCTGAATGTCATCTTTATTTCTCTTCATGCTAATCAGTTTCCCTTCATGTATTACTTCATTTCCTCTCATCAACTGGTAAATCCCGTCTTTGACCAGTTGTCCTTTCTTCACACGACAGCCTCCTATTGCTGCAGCTTTGGATCCACCCAGTTGGAACACTTTGAGTACCACTGCTTCTCCTATCACCTCAGTCTCTGTCACTGTGGGGAGTTGGTCCTGTAACCAATCCTGTTATGATAAGAGAAAATGCGCCAATAAAATAATAATGTAAAATATTGTGTAGCTTCAATGACATTTATAGCCTATGCACTAATACCTTTAATTGTTCCATTAGTTTATAGATGACGTTATGGGAGATAATGGTTACTCCCTTTACAGCTGCCATCTGACTCACTGCTTTACTAACTGATACATTATAAGCTAATATTACACCTATAAAGATAGATATTATGATTATGAAAGCATTATGCTATGCATGAATTTACTATGTACATGTATGTATGTGTGCATTACCTTTGAATGTTTCAGCAACTTCAATATCATCTTCAATAACATTACCGACTCCTGTTTGAATGATTTCTACTTTCATTTGAGTCGGTTGATTTGATACTAGTATCTCTTCCACTGCCTCCAGTGATCCAGCCACATCACTCTTAATAATAACTGACGCTTGTGATGTCTCACTCCCCTTTCTCTTTCTTTCTGCTCTTTCCCTCCTTTCCTCCTGTATCACTCTCGTTATCCTTCTAACTCTTTGTCCTCGTGACTCTCTCTCCTCCCTCTTCACGTTTTTCCTCTCTTCTTTCTGTTTCAAGCTGATCTTCTCTCTCTCTTTCTCTTCCATGTCTCTCCTCCACAATTCGCTGAAAAGATTAAGTACTTTTTGAGCCTCAGCTCTGCTCTTTACCTAAAATAAATACCATATAACGCTTTAATTTGGCAGAGTTTATTTTGGTGATTGGCGGTTTGCAAGCAGAATCGCCAATATTAAAACCGCCAATCATTAATGTGCATGCTCAGTAATGCACGTGTACACAAAAATTGCCAAATTAAAAACCACCAATTACAATTTTACAGCAAAATCTCCAAAATAAAGCGCTATACGATAATCAATGCAGTTATACATATACTATTTTAAAGTGGGACTCTTTAAAGTACCTGAAAACACTCCTGCCCGATTTGTGGTAGGTCCTTCCAGCCAGCAGCAAGTACTGGAGTGGAGGGAGGTGCTTCATCAATTAGAGTTCCTCTTTCATTGTACATTGAACGCACTTGAGCCCAAACGTCTCCACAGACTAAGACACAACCTTTCTTAAGAGTACCCCTCTGAACCAGAACTGTTGCTACTGGTCTACATCAAACAATAAGGAGCAGCAAAACAAAATAATAATTTTTAAAAGTAAAATAAAATTTAAGTAGGATAAATTGAGATAATTTGATGATTAGAGAGTGACAGAATAATAATAAATGCTATTCATACCCTAGTCCTTTAGCTGTCTTTGTTTCTATTATAACTCCATCAGCTAGTGTATTTGGGTCAGATTTTAGATTCATCATATCAGATTGTATTAGTATAGCTTCCTCAAGTGTCTCCATTCCTTTACCAGTGAGAGCTGATATCTCTACGCACTGGGCCTCGCCTCCAAACTCTTCCAATTGCACACTATAATCCAACAACTCCTGCTTAATCCTTGCCTGTCAAATGATAAATTTGTAATATTTAGAAAACTTCTATATGCAACTTCTTTGCATAGAAGCATGCAACTCCTTTCTTCATGTACATGTACACTACAATGTGATACAACAGAAAAGTCTTAAGTACATGCATTAATGCAAGAGATATGTAGTACTCTATTCTTGCATTACTTTACAGGAATATAACATACTGCTGTGTACATTTCACACAAACTCTCTCCACATCTTTCTTCTTTTTTCTCTCTATTTTTATTTTGCCTTCTTCCTTACCGAATTCTCCCCATGTTTGTCACACTTATTGATGGCAACGACTATTGGAACTAAAAAAGATGAAAATCATTTCAAATCTTCCCTCCCTTGACAACGTTTCACTCCCAATACCTTTAGCTTCTTGTGCCATTTCAATACACTCCAGCGTCTGTGGCATTATCCCATCGTTGGCTGCTATCACTAGTACAATGATATCAGTTACATTCACTCCTCGAGATCTCATTGCTGAGAAAGCAGCATGACCAGGAGTATCAAGAAAAGTAATGGTCCTACCAGATGCCATTGGAACTACGTGTATAAGTAGAAAATTATCTCCAAAAATTATAATTAAAGTAGCATTCAATATACGTATTACATGTACATGGAAAAAAAGAATGATTGTTATGCCCCTATTTTTATTGAAATTAAAATTATTATTTACCAGAGAAGGCTCCAATATGTTGAGTAATGCCTCCAGGTTCACCGGCTGCCACTGAAGTGTTTCTTAATCGATCCAGTAGTGTGGTCTTTCCATGATCAACGTGACCCATCACTGTAACAATCGGTGGGCGTGGTCTATCAATACTCAATAATATTGAGGCATATAATTCTCGTTTACTTTAATTGGGGAGTCTTCTTCTGTATTTTTCTCACTATTTCAACAGCGACCCTCTCTGCTTCCTTAATCGACATAACTAATAAAAATTAGCTCTAGTGAAATTTCTAATTAATGCTCACGGTTTGTTGATTGGTAGTCATTTCCATATGCTCTTTTTAGAGTCTTTAGAGCGTAATCTACACATAACAGCATTAGTCATGATAATAATAATATACACTATCATAAAATGAACCTTTATCTATATGAAAACATGTCGCTATTTCTTGTATTTTCATTGATTTTGTACTTGGCTGTGTTAGAAAACAATAAAATGACAATGGTAATTATAATTAGTTTGCAGTTTCACACTAAATAACTTACTTCAGTCGATAAATTGTTGCAACAAAAAATTGCAGTGGATTTGTGTATCCTCAGGCAAGGCCTTAATAGCTTGTTTACCTACAATTATAAGAATAATAATAATAATAATAATAATAATAATATCATCTCACCAGCATTGTGTCTAATTAAAAATTAAGAAAGGCGTGGCTCAAAATAATTAATGAAAATGGCGAATTGGATGCTGAGATCTAAGAAGCTCTTCACAATCCTAAGCAGCATATCAGGAAGAAGAGCCCTCAATAGAAATGCCATATATAGAAAGGTATTAGCTCAGTAATTTTTACTCATAGTAACACGTGGGACTCTATTCCTGCAGGAGACAAGAGGCATACATTGTTCCTCTTTTTCATTGTCTGATGGGGTTGAATACAGTCCTCGTGGCCCGCCCTATACTGTTGATCTATCCGTTGCTAGTACTCCTGCTTCAACCGATCAGTTGAGACCTATTTATCGTATCATGAACAGTGATGGAGTCGTCATTGATCAGTCACAAGACCCTAACGTACATAAATTATTGTTTACATGTACTGAAATATTTACTGATGCTGTTTTGTCTGCCATGTATAACTACATTGATTGTTATGAATGGATTGCCTCAAAAGATAGCTTTGTACAATGGGTACTGTTTACCATAGGTGGGCAGTATTTTTCAAGGGATAATAAAATTAATTTGCTAATTGCTCAGAGTAATATTATCCGTGATTACTCCATCTTATGGGGCAATTGTAGAAGTTTTCTTACTACCTCTACTCCTCTAGTTATTTATGCTTTCTTAATTCCTTTAGTTGGATCCTGACAGTCTTTTAAAGATGTATAAACAAATGCGCACACTTCAGATAATGGACCAATACTTGTACAGGGCACAAAGAATGGTATGTTGTAAACTTGTAATGCAAGAATCAGCATCATATAAAAAATATTGGTCATAATACCGTAGGGCGCCTTTTTTTAGGGCTGTAAATTTTGCAGATTTCACTATTTTTTGAAGATTTGCAAAAATTACTTCCATGAAAATCAAATTGTTATGGTAAAAGATGGCAGACGGCATTAATTCGTGAAAATTAAATTCACAAAATAGATTTTAGGCCAATTTGCAAAATTTATAGCCTTCGAAAAAAGGCACCCTATGGTAATAACCTTGCCTGATCATATTATTATTAATACATTAGACTATATGATCATAGAATTACATCATGTATAAATCTTCACCCTATACTGTACAAGATGATTTATTGGCAAGGAATTAATGTTGACAATTAGCAGTTTTATGAAGAAATCGCCAATATAAAGTCAGCCATTTTGTTTCAATTTGAGCATGCTTAATGGCATATGGCACAAAATTGCCAATATAAAATTCACAAATTAACTTTCCACAGGCAAATTCGCCAAATATTACTCTCACCAATAAATCATCTTGTATGGTATATACATACTGTATGCATAGTACATGAATAGACATGTGGGTATCTTAAGATTTATTGATTCCTTACAGGGTCTGATATCATTCTATATGATGAACTACGGTGAAGAGGGAACCCACTTTGGATCAGCAGCTGCTCTTGACCTAGATGATGTTATTTACATGCAGTATCGTGAAGCCGGAGTGATGATGTGGAGAGGATTCAGTATGGATGACATGATGAACCAGTGCTTCACTAATAAGTTTGACAAGGGAAAAGGAAGACAGATGCCTGTTCATTATGGAGACAAGTCCATCAATTGTCATTTTATCTCCTCTCCATTGGCAACACAGATACCACAAGGTTAATATAAGGAGAGCATAGAAATGCTTTTGTGAGGGTACACTTATGAAATTAATGAAAAAAGAGAAATTAGAACTCATTCTCTTTTAAAATTATTTTTCTTCCTAAAGCTCCTGGTTATGCCTATGGTATGAAGCTCTCTGGTTCCAAGAGCTGTGTTGCAGTGTATTTTGGTGATGGGGCAGCTCAGGAAGGAGACTGCCATGCTGCCATGAATTTTGCTGCTACACTGGGCTGTCCTGTCATCTTCATATGCAGGAACAACGGCTATGCAATATCTACTCCAGTCGAGGACCAATATGCTGGCGATGGTATAGTGTGTCGTGGTGTTGGGTATGGCATGGAAGCTATGAGAGTTGATGGGAACGATGTACTGGCTATGTATAATGCAACAAGACATGCTAAGAGAGTCTGTGTGGAAGAAGGAAGGCCTGTCCTTATTGAGGCAATGACTTATAGGTAACTGAAATGACCGAGAGAGGGATACATTATGCATTTGTACATGTTCTTATGTTGTGTAGCAAGCTCTTACCTCTCTTCTCTCTTTCAGGCTGGGTAGTCATTCAACTAGTGATGATCAGTCCTTATATCAGAACATGGAGGATGTTGAATTATGGAAAACTTCTCTTTATCCAGCCATAAGATTCAAATCATACTTAGTGAATCGTGGGCTCTGGGACGAAGACAAAGAGGAGGAACTAGGCAAGAAGACAGATACCGACATAAAAGTACTTCACTGAAATATTTTTTAAATTTATTTTTGTTTTATAGGCATCTTTTCAAAAAGCCAGAGAAATCAAGAAGCCGCCATTGAAGGATATGTTTACTGATGTTTATGACCAGCTACCCGTCCGTCTTCAAAGACAGCAACAGGAAATGTGGGATCACCTTAAGCAATATCGACAGCACTATCCTATTGATAAATATGAGAATAGCTAATCAGAAGTCTAGGATCTTTTGTATGTAGTTAATTTTCATTTTTAATAAGAACAGTTTCCTTGATTAGAATTAAGTTATTTAATAGTTATTAATAATAATTATTAAAATCATTAAACTATTTATAAAAGTTTATCAGAAAATGGCGTCCTATTCACAAGGTTAGGTTATTGTCTTAGCAATATCATTCATATTTCTCCAATGAAGGTCCTTATGGAAGCGGTGGCAATCAATATGGTATCTCTAGTCCTTTGGAGGGACAGGCTCAACCGCAACCTCCTTATTCTGAAAGGTGACAATGAAATCCATTTAAAAATTATTATTAATGTATCATGTTTTAACAGTAGTGCTGGTGTTCCCTCATTCCCTGCGACGTTTGGCACGGCTCAGAGTCTTCTCTCTAATCCGATGGTAGCTGGAGCAGCTGTTCAATATGGACAAGGCCTTGTTAACATGGGACAGTCTTATATTGATCAAACTGTAAGTGGAGAACAATCAGTCTTTTGTTAATCCACTCCTCCCTTTTTATAGGTTAGTAGGTTTGCCCCTGGTCTTAAGCGATATTTTGCAGTTGACACAAGCTATGTACTGAAGAAATTACAGATCATCCTTTTCCCTTATACTCACAGAGTAAGTGAATGAAATTGTTTTCCGTTAAACCAACTCCTCCACCCACTCAATCAGGACTGGTCTCCCCAGTATTCAGACTCACGCCCGCTTGAACCAAGACTGGACATTAATGCACCAGATCTATACATACCAGGTACATTTATATTTGGGACAGATTGTATTATACCTGTATTAAATTATTATTATTATTTAATTAATGTTCTTTTATTTTTACCTTATTTCTAGCAATGTCTTTAATGACTTACCTTCTTCTCTCCGGTTATGTGATGGGTACTCAACAAAGGTGAGATCATAATCACAGCATATATGCCATCATTCTCTCTCCCCCCCCCCCCTCTCTCTTTCTCCCTCTCAGATTCACTCCTGAAGACTTAGGCATTAATGCTAGTTCACTGTTAGCTTGGTTGACATTTGAAATCATTATTGTTTGGGTTGCCCTGTTCCTCTTTAAAATAACGTCTCATCTCTCACTATCAGACACAATTGCTTATTGTAGCTACAAATACGTCAGGTAACCCATTAAAATTTGCTGAGTTTAAAACAAAGTGCATCTAATCTCTTTATAGTATGATTGTGTGTATTGTGGCCAGTTTATTGGGAGGGACTACTGCTTATTACATTGCACTGGCTTGGACAACTGCAGCCATTGCTTTCTTTGAAGTTAGTGGAGAGGTTATTTGTTCACTGCTAAACAATGCTATTGATTAGTCTGTCATTATTATTATTACATGTATCATGTTCTGTCTGCAGGTCAGGAGTTTAAGATTACGTCTTCATTCAGATGTAGTTGATGGCGCTAACAGAATGAGGAATTATGTCCTATTATTAATAGCATTAGTGCAACCGCTAATGGTCTTATGGTTGACATGGTCTCTTGTCTCTTACCAGCCACCCCCATCACCCTTTCATTGGCCAGACAATTTGTAACACTAAAAGTCATGTGACTCTCATGTGATAGTCATATTGCTATTATTATTGATTTATTGTTAAATGAGAAACGAATCAATTTCTTTAGAATTTTACTGTATAAGATAATACAATTCATTAATTTTAAAATTTAAGTTTACAATTTTAAATTTAAAATAAAGGGCGTGGATTGGCCACACCCATTCCCACCCCTCCTAAAAATGTCTTTACCTACAGTAAGTGATTCTCTTCCTTGTCTCGTTGCATTTCTCCTTTATGATAGAAAGAAGGCTACCTATTGAAGTATAAGAACAAGCTCTCAGGATGGGACAACCGTTACTTCAAGCTGGAAAAGATGTACTTTCACTATTACGAAACCAAAGACGTTAGTTAGTGTAAAATCAATCACTTCTCTAGTCAGTTCTCTATCTTATTTTGATTCATTTCTGTAGTCTCCTTCTCCTCGTAAGACCGTCCTAAGAACTGACATTATCTCTGTCACTGAGACCAACTCTTTCTCTGATAGAAGCAACTGCTTAGAGGTCGGACTGAAGGGATTTGATAGATGGTACATTCAGTGTAAATCAGAGGTAAACCAAACTCCTTCTCTTGTCACTTTATGTCAAAAGTGCATTCCTTGTGCATAATGAGTAACTAATACACTTATTTTTGATCGAGTCTAGTGCTATAGTGAGTGCATGAAACATGAATCCATACTATGTTATGATGGCTAAACTTTCTCTTTTCTCTTCCAGTTTGAGCTGAAGCAATGGGCGAGTGCATTGCTATCTCATGTAAGTGAAAGTATCTTGTTGATCACGTGATAATCATGTGCTTTAGGTACCTGAAGGGGACAAACGAAGAAGATGGCTCGATGAAAAGCTTGCTGGTGCTAAAGGTAGTACATATGTTGACTAATAAATTGACATTGCATAAAAATGGGCTATAGTCCATGCTTCCTTTCAATTAAAAATACCCATTCATAATTTTGTGTTTTCTGCATGTATTTATAATGATGGTCTATTTGTCTTCTTGTCTTTGATTACACAGAGCCCACTGTACCTGTGCCTACCATGCCTCAGTATATGACGGCCCCGCCTCAACCTCAAGATGAACCACCTTCTTATAGAACTGCTTACTATCAGGCACCTCCTCCTGTAGCCCCAGGATACGAGCATCTTTACTATCAGGGAGGAGGTGGGCAGCCAGGACCTGGCCAACAGCAAGCCCAGGGAGGTGCTTACGGAACCGATCCTTATCAACATTTAAGATGATGTATAGTACTAACCTATAGAAGAATTATTATTGTCACTATGTATTGTTATTATTATTATCACATTTTATGTCTGCCTTTCGATTTTGTCAATGATTGTCTGAAGTTGCAAATTATTGTATGGCTACGTGGGTGGGCTCATTTATTAATTAGCAGCCACCACGCCCATTTACACTGTTGATCAAGAAAGTTGAAGAACCGATCATGTCGGGTGGTAACAAAGACAGACTCCACGTATTCCCTTCCAGAATGTAAGAGCCCCTCTTTGTCCATTATCTTTACTTAGTATTAATACTTTCTGTTATACGCCAGGGCCCTCACACAGATGAAGGGTAGACTTAAAGGAGCTCAGAAAGGGCACAGTCTCCTCAAGAAGAAAGCTGATGCCCTCACCCTCAGATTCCGTCAAATTTTGACAAAAATCATAGAAGTGAGTTTGTTGTAGATGATTTTTGTGTATCGTGAGAAAGAGAGAGATGGTAGGCTAAATAAAAGGAGTATTAAAGCTAAAGTGCTCAAGAATGTGATTTATTTCATAAATAATACGATTTCTTTTATTCTTTTGTTTTAAACTAGTTGGCACATTGTAGCATCACAAAGTATATTAATGACAAAATATTAAGCCTGTAATCCATAGAATTGCTACTTGCCCTAAGGTCTGATTCATTTGTGTTTAACGAAATGTGGTCAGAATCCTGTATTAGAGTAGGATGTATTTTGCCAAAAGCTACTGGGAAATGCATGTACATGTACTTAATTTGTGGAGAATTTTGAGCTGATTCCGACCAAAGTTGGATTTTTACGAATTTTTAAAGTTACTCCGAAATCGAGCCAAAGTCCCCATACTAATAGCAAGAGGTTTGGCCAAATTTTTTCAAAAATGAAAAAATAGAGCTCTTCATTGTAATAATTTTATCTGATGCACATACATGTTATTGTGTAAAAAGTTTGAACCAATCCTGGTCAAGTTTGGATTTATATGAATTTTTAAAGTTGCTCCAAAATTGGGCCAAAGTCCCTGTACAGAGATTTTCATGAAATTTTGTCAAAAATGACAAAAAGAGAACTCCCCATTTTTATATTTTTGATATGTAATACAAACATTTATGTTGTGTTAGAAATTTGAACTGATTCCGATCAAGTTTGGATTTTTATATATTGTGTTTTTGTTTTAGACTAAGACTTTAATGGGTGATGCAATGAGGGAGGCACAGTTTTCACTAGCAGCTGCTAACTATTCTGCCGGTGACTTCAGGTATACTATTTAATGCTTACCTCACTATAAATTACATACTTTATTTAGTCAGATGATATTGCAGAATGTTGATAAAGCTCAAGTTAAACTATTGGCCAAGAAAGATAATGTAGCAGGAGTTACACTGCCTATCTTTGAACCAGCAGTAGCAGGAACAAGCAGTAAATTACCGTGTAGCGGGAAATTTTTGAGGATAACAAATTTCGCGAATTTCGCAGATTTTTTCATGATTCGCGAAATTAAATTCCTTGAAAATCAATTTAATACGGTACAAGATGGCAGATTAGTGGAAATTCGCGAAAATTAATTCTGCAAACTTCCGGATATGGGTCATTTGCGAAATTTATTATCCTTGAAAAAACCCGCTATACGGTACTCTACACCTTTGCTTGTGTCTCATTTCTCTGTTTCTATATTTTACATCTCCACCTCTTTCTCATTTGTTTCTTCTCTCTTCCCTGCCTCTGTCATCCTTTCCTTTTTATTCTTAAGGTTTTTCACTGACTGGTCTTGCACGAGGTGGTCAGCAAGTGACCAAATGTAAGGAGATGTTTGGTAAAGCTGTTGAGCTTTTGATTCAGCTTGCCTCTCTTCAGGTAAGAACTGATCGGGGAGGTTTTTATTCTTCATTCTTTAGACGTCATTTGTGACACTTGATGAAGTTATTAAGATTACCAATAGGAGGGTCAATGCTATTGAACATGGTCAGTGCTTCTAGTAATAGATAATTAGAATTTTGAATAAGCTTGACACACTTGATATTTTGTACTATTTTAGTTATTATTCCTCGAATTCAAAACACAATGAAATATATTACAACTGAACTGGATGAGATGGAAAGAGAAGAGTTCTACAGGTAGGGACTAGAGAGAGAGAGCGGGTTAAGGGGTAGTCTGGTTGAGGGAAAGTCCCCTTATTACATTAATATACATGTATACCGTATAGTGGGAAAAGTTGGCGGAGTCTTATTTTGGTGATTGGCAGTTTGCAAGCAGAATCTCCAATATTAAAACCGTCAATCATTAATGTGCATGCTCAGTAATGCAAGTGTACACAAAAATCGCCAAATTAAAAACCGCCAATTAATTTTTACAGCAAAATCGCCAAAATCAACTTTCCCCGCTATACAGTAGCTCCCTTTGGCTTGTTTAACTTTTCAAATTGCTGTTATGATGCTCTACTACATTATACCCTGTGATAGGCTAAAGAAGATCCAACAGAAGAAGAAACTTCAAAAGGAGAAAGCTGAGTTGGAGAAAAAGAAAAAAGGGCTGCTTTTATCTGGAGAAGGTAAGTGACACAGCCAATTTAGACTAATGTAATGACTATCATCATATTTATAGAAGCAAGAACAATATTTGAAACTGGTGAAGATGAAGACTTGTTATTTAAATAAGCTAGTGCCATTAGTTTGTATCATTACCTTTAGAGACCAGCGTAACTAATTAAATTTTGTGTCTATTAAAATTATATAATTATTATTATTATGCAATTGTTAATTTGTTATAATAGAGGAATTGCAGCTAATTTTTGAGTGGATCGTTATTATAAGGAATTTTATAATACTTATCACGATTAACATAATTGATAATAATTATTATTGATAATGAATCATTGTGCATACAGTTATGTCGTAAAAGATTAATTTTTAAAAATGCATATAATTCCCTATGTTTTCGTTCCATAATTGCTGTTCCATTCTTCAAGGGACTGTATTGCATGAGGCGTAACACTAGAACGAATTTGATTCAGTGATTCTCTGAAATCCTCATATTTGATTGGTCGAACCTACATGTATACACAATACAGTAGATATATTATTCATAGTGTCAATACAAGGTAAAAAGGATTATACATATAGATGGTGCTAAAAAATTTTGGATAATTAATTTTTTCCTGTTTACACCATTTTCACACCTTGTTCACACCTTCCTCATCTTGTTCACACTTCAAGGGAGGAAGAGTAAATTGATGAAACATGGCATATTTTAATTGCAAATTTAATAATTAATAATCCTTGCCAATCGGTATGATATTTAATATTTTTTATGACATTAATGTAACTGTGCTCTCTACCTGATCAGGTTTGATGCTTCTAACTGATTCTATATTAAGATCTATAATGAAAAATACAGAATAAAGTTAAATAATTATTTTAATGTCTTCACGTCTAATTGGGCCCAATGCAGCATCACGGGCCAGTGCTGTGAGATCACTAAACGAATAATTTTCAGTTTCCCTACAACAAATAATAATGTTAAGGCCTTTTCACACTGACACAGTTTTCAAAGTGATACAGCTGAAATAATGCCCATTGATCATGTTCACACTAGCAGCTGAATTATGTACCATTTGTGTTCTTGTTGTCATTGGTTTACATTGATAGAAGTGCATCACTTCACATCAATCCACCTCTGGAGGTGAAGTGAGAGTGATGGGCATTGATGTCCATCGATTAAAAACCACTCTAGTGTGAACACGATTAATGTGCATCAATGCACATTACTTTGGCCAGTGTTAAAAGGCCTTTAGTGTAATAAGTGCATAGTCACATGGTTATTCTATACACATACTTTGCAATGGAGTCCAGCTCATGTGATGCTAAATTGCACTTGTGAGATGATAATAATTTGACAAGTAAATTAAAACGAGCCTATGGCAGGATGAATAGTAGCACATCATTTATTAAAGGACAGACCTCCTCGTTTGGTAAGGGTATGTAGATCCTTTTTGAGAATCGTCTTAAAAAGAAAAAGTGAGAAAAAGGAAAGTTGTAATAGGAACAAGGCCCTTTTCTTACCTTAAAGCAGCATCATCTATTTCATCTGGTCGGTTTGTAGCACCCATGACCAGCAACCGATCACATTCAGAAGTACCAACCTACAGAAAGAGGTAAAATATTGTGATTCAACTCCACAGCTCTATTGGTAGCTAATTAATACAAAATCATCAATAGCATACTCCATCAAACTGAAGGAGGAACTCGTTTTTAAGCCTTCGCATTGAGTCATGCTCGCCCTCTCCTCTCTTACCCAGCAGCGAATCAACTTCATCTAAAATAACAAACAATATCAAGCTTATTATGAAAACTCAAGCTAACCGATGAATATTATTGATGGCTGAAGCTTTCTTGCTACGGCAAACATTGCTTTGACGAGTTTCTCTCCTTCACCTATCTGTTGAGGAATTAATTATCATGTAATGTGTACATGTACATGTATACGCACATATTTTGAGGTAAGTGACGAGGCACTTATGCTGAAAAATGTCGACTTTGATTCATGAGCAACAGCCTTGGCCTTTTATAAAATTAAATGATTTTATGTATCATTACAAACTTAATTCTTTATACCAGCATTGTTTTTCCATTTCCAGGAGGGCCAAATAATAAAAGACCTTTTGAAGGAGTTCTTAGGCCAACAAATAGCTTTAAAAAGAAAGGAATTGAAACAGAAATTAAAATATTATAAAATTTACTTGGGGATTAAGGGCAGGGAGGACTACTATTTCTTGCAATGACTTCTTGGCACCTGTCAAACCAACTGCCCACATAATAATAACAATAATTCATAATTATTTTATATATTGCAATTACCAATATCATCCCAGGTAACATTAGTATCTCTACATATAAAACAATCACACCTAATCTAATTGCTATCTATTTTACTTGTCTTCAATCTCATTTAATATGAGATCCACTAGAGCTGGCTCAACACCTTTCACTTCTATCTTCTTTGCTTTGCTGGGGCCTGCTCCTGTTATTCTTCCTCCCCCTCCTGCTCGACCTCCTCTTGTACTGTGGGTAGGTTTCTTAGTCTCAGGTTTATTGTAAGGAGTAGGATTGACCTGCACGTTGTGAACAACAAGCATCACAGCAACTCTTAGCCTATGTACTGTAGCATGAACATACACTCTCCCTCCCTCCCTTTCTCCCTCCCTCCCTTTCTCCCTCCCTCCCTTTCTCCCTCCTCCCACCTCTCTCCCTCTCTTTCTCTCTCTCTTCCTCCTCTCCCTCCATCCCTCTCTCTCTCCCTCCCTCTCTCTTACTCTTGCTCTAGCTGAAGGAGCTGGTTGTTGTCTAAAATTTCGAAGTGAAGGGGTTGGGTCTAATGATGGATTATTCTTTGATGATGACACTTTCAAGTTAGATCTCCCTCCATCATGTTGAGTTCTGGATACTTCATGTTTATTAACTGCTGCAGGTTCATCTCCATGTCTTCTGTCACCTTCTAAAGAAGTATTTGACGAGCCTTTTAAATCTTTTCCTCCTACTAAAAAACAAGATCGTGGTGTGAACAGGTGTAAAATCATGATTCCTGCATGTGCACTCAAATGATTAAAATTAAATAGAAACTACTATCATAGCTAAATTGAACTTACACAAATCCTCAACTCTTCCTTTTGCCATTTCAAGATTCTGAAGCATTCTCTGACGGAGTTTCTCAGCTTTAGTAAAGTGAATATCTATCAAAAGTATCACATTCAAAGGTGTTAATTGAAATTTTTAACAATTATAAACAATGAACAAATCTCAGAAATAGTGTTTCATTACCTGATGGCTCTACAGTCACGCAAACCCCTTTCTCCAACTCCGCTGCTCCCTGGGAGTATAGATCAATAGCTAATTCTTTGCTTCCTACTAGTAAATGGCAAATTTTAATAGGCTACTGTCTAGATCAACAGTTAGCATGATCTACTAGCTAGCACATAAACTCATTCCATAGGCTGCCTCTTGGCCTCAATACTAACCTTGCCCCAACTCATCCAAATCCAATGCTTCACTAATGACAGCATATGCCTTATCATGGAAAGATTTCATCAAATGGTAGCCGGATTCTCCAGGACACTCCGCCATGATTGTACTCAATATTCATTGGTTGGACTGCTGACACACGGTCACACACCTATCTGACCCATGCACCACCCACGTGTAAGAATCAAGATGGAGGGCCTCACTCCTGAGCAGAAAAGCCAACTGGAGATCTCACAAGTATAATTGTATACTCAGACTTATTGTAACGTGTTTCTTTAGTTTAAGCAGTTTCTCTCTACGTATAACCAAGTGACTGAAAGTTGTTTTGGTGATTGTATACATGACTTTACTACAAGAAAGATCACGAAAGATGAAGTATGTTTGAAGTATTAATTATGGGCTTGTGACTATGAAGTTTGGTTATAATTATTATTCCGACAAGTACTTGGTTTTTAATTTACACTTGAACTTGCACCTTAAAGTGGATGGCAATTAAAATGTTTAGTAATTTCGGGTCACAAAGAAGATGGCACTGGTAAAGGTGTGGCACACTCACATATATAATTATTTTTATTTAGAGTATACCATATACCGTATTTTCTTCGAATAGACCCCGCACGTTGATTATTACCCGCCCTCGAATAGTCCCCGCACCTGTAAACTTTTGAGTGAAATAGTAGCCGCCCTCTAATTGTACCCGCATACTTTAATTTTAATACATTTTGGGCGTGGCATTATTAATAGCGCTGAGTGTGCCAGCACATGCAGCATAATATGATGCCAGTATCTATGCACTGAGCTTAATTAAATTAACTTGAGTAAATAGTTGATCCCTTGGTTGGTTGATCTAGTTGTCGAAAGCACTGTAAATAATCAAGAAGATGAATGTCACTTACTACCAGAGTACTACTGCTATTGCTGGGCATTCTGTCGTGAGTTAAAAAGCTTCCAGTAGCTAGAGCTGCTCTCTAAACATCTCTAGGTAGTAAAGAAAGACTTCTACTGACAGAAGATTAAGGCCTTACAGATTAACTGATAAAATTATTAGCCTCAGTTGAAATTATTAGTACCCGCCCTCAAATAGTACCGCCCTCGAATAATAGCCTCATATTATCTTTCCTGAAATTAATAGTAGCCGCGGGGTCTATTCGAGGAAATACAGTAAGTGGTTTTTTTGAGGGATGCAAATTTTGTAGATTCCGCAAAAATCAATTTAATACAGTACCCACATGACATGTGGTAGAATCCACAAAATTAAAATTTACAAATTGGAATTTGAATTTAGTAGATTTTGTGAAATATAATTCCCTCAAAAAACCACTTATACAGTTGGTTTTAGAGTTGGGGTTCAGTAGGGTTTAGTGTTTCAAAGTGAGCGACAATTTTTGCATAATTTTCACCTTGTTAAGTGGATACAGAAAATATTTATAGTTTAAATAAGTAAATTACTGTGTGGTGGCCCTTGTACCTTAATTGTTATATCACCTCTACTCATTGTTTGGTTGCTATTTTCCTCTTATATTTGTCTTATATATTTTTTAGAGTGAGTGCTGTTCTCACTGTTTGGATAAATATATAAAGTTCACTCAGCGTGTCTCACAAAGACTGCAAGAACACTATCAACAAACAGCAGCAACACAATAATAGTATTTATATAATAAACTAGATCTAAATACTTGTTTCCAGTTTATCTAATGAATCACGTGTACAAACCATCACTGCACCATACTGAGATATTACTAGTATAGACCAGTTGGCGCTAAGTATATTCATAGAATTTTGAGTATATTCATCGTGATACCGTAAATAAAGTAAAATTTTCCTGCCGCCATTTTGGAGTCTTAGTCACTAAGAGTAGAATGGGAGAAAGTAATTATCTTTGCTTCTATATCTTCTAGTGGTACTTATTAAAGTCCATGAGCCAACTCTAGACACTGGATGATGGTCAGTAAGCAGTAGCAATATTGCTGTAACGAATAAATACAGCAGTTTTTGGAGAAAAAGCTCTTTTCACGATCGCTCCATAGACAACCATTGGAAGTAGGACTCCAAAATGGCGGAAAGAAAATTTTACTTTATTTACGGCATCACAATAAATATACTTAAAATTCTATGAATATACTTAGCACCAACTGGTCTATAATTATGATTGTTGCTGTGGATTATTAGTCTGGCTGGACCAGACCTGGACCAGCCAGACTAGTAGATTACCGGTATGTCGCCCAGACTAATTATTTTGGGGGGTAGGTTAATTAGCTCTTTGTTTCTTCCCCGTGTTAAGGATGATTCTGCCTGCTTATAGAAATATTATAGGACAGTTTCTAGGAGTCGTTTGCTGTTTGTCTCCATTCCTAGGGATACTCTACATGCAGAGCAGCATCAATGCAACTGAAGGACTTGGACTTCTCACAAACGCCACTAGCTTCTCAACTCTTATCATCTCCATATTCCTCGCTCCATTCATAGTCAGCGTGGCAGGGACCAAGCCCTCTCTCTTTCTCTCATCTATCATTTTCACCATTTATACACTCTCCAATTTCTATCCACACTGGTTCACGTTGCTGCCTGCAGCAGCTTTGACAGGCCTCGCTCTTGGTTTACTGTGGGTCGCGATGTACTCACACGCAACTGCCACTGCATTAAAATTTCATGATGCCCTCAAGGAGACGAAAGAAAACTGTACGGTCCTTCTTGCTAGCACCACAGGCGTATCTGTTCAAGTGTCAGGCATGGTGGGTGCCTCAGTCTCTTCAATAGTACTACTTAACCTAAAGACAACAGTAAATTATAATGATAGTTTTATAGAAAATGATACAAGTAGTTGTGGTGTATACGAAGAGGGGCATGAAGTCTCGGATGTCTTGTATTATCCACTAATTGGGATTTACGCACTATTAAATATTATTTCGCTTTTCATTATTTTAGTATTTGTGGACAATTTCAAATCCGAGTCGGAATTTGTCACAATAAAAACGCAATTATATGCTTCTCTGAAATCACTCATTTCTTGCTTATTTAATGTCACCGTGATACTTCTCTTCCCAATGTTCACTCTTCATGGGCTATTACTAGGATACATCACTGGCGATTTTTCAAAAGTAATACAGTAAATTAATTAAAATAATAAAAGCTACATATGCATTATTAATTATTAAAATTAAGCTTATTTCTTTATGATTAGGTTTTTATTTCAGATTGTATAGGAGTGAAGTGGCTTGGTTTTGCCCATGCCGCCTATGGTCTAACAGGTGGCATAGTCACATTCATGACAGGAAAAGCACTCAAGTGTATATCACAACCGCTAGTTGTATTCCTAGCCTTGCTGTTATCAACTGGTATGTGTATGTGCCTCCTTTATTTGGAGAGGACACCTCAAATACTTGTCATCTTTTTATTAACAATTGGATGGGCCGTTGGAGAGAGCATGATTATGACATTGGCACCAGGTATGAAACTCATTACAAGCAAGATGTTTTTTGTTCTGTAACTATAAATGATGATCTTCTGATTCTCCTACACTCAAATAGGGATCGGAGGTATTCTGTTACCAGAAAAGAAAGAACAGCTGTTTGCTTTCTATAGACTTGGAATGGCAATAGGTCTTGTCACTAGTTACACAACAGCTATTCTTATGGAGACATGCCAACAGATATGGCTTGTCATTGGAATAATACTACTCACTGGAATCTGTTACATAGTATTGCAGATAAGTGAAAGACTCAAGAAAAATAAGACAAGTGACAATAATCCTACTGTAGTTTAATCAATCTATTAATAATAGAATTATCTTTATTACTTATTTATGTGATTAATATTATTATGCCTGTATTTTTAGCTCACTTATTTTCTGTTCATATACACTATATACACTGTTTTATGTACTTGTATGCATTCTCAGTATTACTTGATTTTTGAGACATTAAAATGTCCCAATAATAATTAATTTAAGTATCAAATTCTAATAACCAATAGAACAGTAAGCATCATGCATATAATACTGTGATTATAGGTTCTTGTCTATTGATAGTCTCATTGGATTCTTCTCATCCATACTGTTGCATGAGCCACTGTCCACTGATGCTTGCGACATGTCTCACGTATCAAAAACGGCATATTATCTTCTTCTAATAAAATGAAATCAGGAGAAAGGATGTCCTTTAGAGCATCAAAGCCTCTCTTCCTTTCGCCATTTTGCATGAAACCAGCAATCCAGTAACTCTGCACAATGAAAAATAAATATCATATCTTTACAGTACGTGTTAAGGTGATTTAATAGTGTTATTTAAAAGTCAGAGTTTCCCACAGGATTTTGGTCAAATTATTGGTGGATATTTTGAATTTTAAGTTGCTCCAAATGGCAAGAGTACATGGTCATTAGGCCATTGGCCAATTTTCATCAAAAATCACTATAAGAGAATTCTCCATTTATAATATTTTTTTCTGAAGCATATTTATGTCCTTATATTGCGTAGAAAGTTTGAGCTTAATCCAATCGAAATTGGATTTTTAATGAATTTTTAAAAGTTGCTCAAAAATCAAGTCAAAGTCCCTGTAACAGGGTATTTGGCCAAATTTTGCCAAAACAACTAGGAGAGAAATTTCTTTTTCTATAATAATTTCTGACAGATTTACATGACTTTATGTTGTGCAGAATGTTTGAGCTCATTACAATCAAAAACGAATTTTTTAATAAATTTTTAAAGTTTCTCAAAAATTGGGCCAAAGTCCCTGTACTTTGTAAGGGTAAAGGGTATTTGGCCAAATTTCGCCAAAAATGACTAGAAAAGAAATATCTATTTTCATAATTTCTTCCAATATATATATATATATATACATGTCTTTATGTCGCGTAGAAAGTTTGAGCTTATGCCAATCAAATCTGGATTTTTATGAATTTTTAAAGTTGCTCAAAAATTGGGCCAAAGTCCCAATAGAGGAACTTTGGTCGAATTTTGCCAAAAAAACGAGGAGAAAATTCTCAAATTTTATACATTTTCCTGATACAAATACATGTCTTTATGTTGTGTAGAAAGTTTGAGCTCATTCTGATGAAAATCCAAATGCTACGTACATGTAGTAGTGTAGTGCTTTTGTCACATCATGAAGCATGCTGTTTAGCAGTGGCGTAGCTACACCAGGGCCTGGGCCCAGGGGTATCAGACCCCAGGTCAAATATATTTAGGCAGTTGAAATATCAATAGTCAATTGTTTACCACTGATTATTGAGCACTGCTCTACAAGAATATGACTTCTTTCCTTGATTTTGATTGCTTGGCAATAGTATTTTGTGACATCTATCACAAAAACCAGTAATCTCATTCAAATTCTAAAGCCCAACATCCACTAAGCAACTTTGTTGAAATCAACAGAAATTTTGTTGCCAAAAGTAGAACACTGTTCTACTTTTGGCAACAAAGTTGACATACATCAAAGTAACCACAAAGTTGCTTTCAACAAAGTTGCCATAGTGGATGTTGGGCTTAAGTAGCAATTTTTCAGCGGTTTAATTGACCATGCCCATCATGAATATCATTAAAAGCATAAAAACTTTTCGACATGCTTCGCACAACAATTATTTTTTTTCTGGCCTGGGCATCAGAAAC
Source organism: Amphimedon queenslandica (assembly GCF_000090795.2). Lineage (NCBI taxonomy): Eukaryota > Metazoa > Porifera > Demospongiae > Haplosclerida > Niphatidae > Amphimedon > Amphimedon queenslandica. The sequence goes on along the minus strand of NW_003546312.1, from coordinate 172,534 downwards.
TCCACTGCTGTTTAGCTCACTTAACATGCTTTGTGGGAAACCCTGTTTTAACTTGGAAAGAACTTACCTTAGGAGTGTATTGCTCCAGCCATGTGTATGGACTTGTTATTACTAAAATGCCAGCTGGTACCACAAGGTCTTTGAGTTTGTTAAGGAAGTCCAACGGTCTTGGGAGTCTACAGATAAGATTGGCAGCAAGTACGAGACCAAACTGTCCCAGATCATCAGGTAAAGAACATGCATCACCAACATTGAACCTGACCCTGTTCCTTTCCTATAGGGATTGAATGTACATATCATTAAGGAATGGGATGGTACATATTATTAAGGATGGGATGGTACACATTATTGTACACATTATTAAGGATGGCTACTAATGCTGACCAGCTATAAAATAGCATGTGGTACTCAACTAAGTAAAAATAATTTACAAAATAATAGCCATAAATTAAGGGTGTGGTTTGGGTGAGCTCCAACAATCATGTCATACTATTGTACTCCTACAATGATATGATAACTACAATGATATGATAACTACAATGATATGATAACTACAATGATATAAGTTCTTCTAACTAAACGTAGATATAGCCTAAGTGTCCTAAGTATAAACTCACTATGTTAGAGGAGACTCTGGCTTCCATGTCAGAGGTTAAGTCTCCTTCAACTGTCATATGGTAAGGAGCTGATCCGTCTCTAACCATATCTCTAGCCTTATCAATGAAAGCTTGTGAAAAGTCAATACCGATCACTTCGTCAAAATCAGTCGCTAGCTCAAACGTTGAACGACCAACGGCACAACCCACGTCAAGAGCACGTGATATAACTGCAGTCTAAAGTGAAAAATTACCCGTTAATTAATCACAATAATAAGTATGAGCTGTAACAAAGTGAATTTGCATATAGACATGAAAATGATGCACATTAGAGTCAACAGAAATAATTATTGCGATAAAGAATTTTCTGATTTATGATTAAAACTGATTGCCCTTACAGTGATATCATTGGCATATATAGTTGGCTTAGTGACGACAGATTTTATACTGGCTAATACCCAATGTAACATCCAATATTCCCAACTATGCCCAACTGAACAAAATATAAATGCCCCTTATCACACTACTTCCACTATCATGTGTTAATATTTTAACCACACCCATCACCAATACTTACACTCTTGTGTCTCTTACACAGTTGAGCACAACGAAGTGGAAAGTCTACAGCCTCCTTTGGACCGAAAGTGTACGTAAAATATTCTGAAGGTGCGGCATAGTGAAGAGCCATGTACTCGTCTACAAGTTTGCACGTCTCGTAAGGATTTTCATTGCCACGACAGCCTATTCTCAGTTTCCACAAACGCCACAAGACTGCCCCGCTTCCAATAACCCCAGCTAGGGCTCCGCAGACAATTGCAGCAGAACGAAGGTCAGCCTTCATCACTTTTTCTTTATATCTACACGTGTCTTTTATTGTTGTGGGCACAAAATGGGCGTGTTTATAAGGGCATAGATCAAAAGGTCATAGTAGAGTAAATGAAACTACTTTACATAATGCCATTTATGTGCAAAACATTATTAATTAATTTTAATGTTAAACAATAGCAGCACAATTATTTTGAGTTACTCTTATTGACGTAGTTGTTTTATGGTCATCTTGAGAGTAATTGGAACACTTGATGATACTCCAGCATGCTTTTCTTAGGGGAACATTGAAATATAAAATAATTATTGGATATGCAAGGTTGCTTAGGTCCCAACTCAGCCCAAAAACAAGAGGAACAATATCTTCTGGTACATTATTGATTTGCGTAGTAAGTGGTACCCAATTTACAATATTCTGTCCAATTATGAAGACTATATCAGCCACTGTCATCACTATTGGTAGCAGGAACATTCTCCTCTTGAGGGAGTTATTGGGCTGAATAACTGAAGACTTGAAAATGTAGTATGAAAGTACTGTAAAGACAATTACAAGTATGCAAGGAACTATCATAAATGCAAAATCTTGAATCTTGAATGATGAAAAAAACTTCTGACTCAATGCTAAACAGATTGGGAGTAAACGCTCCTATTAGGTGATCACAAACATATAAGTGTAATTGAAACACAGTCCTTCACAGCATGTAACAAAATCATTGAAAGGAACAAGAAATACAGTGGGAAAATTACCAAGTATTGGGATGATCCATATGCCTATGAGAACTGCTACTACACGACAGAATGTAAGAATGGATGATGAGTACTTGAGTATTAGGCAGTAATTGCTGTGATATTAAAAGGATAGAGAGCGAAATGGAATATATGAGCTAGTATCCATTTATAGTAAGTCAAATCACAATCACAGTTGATGATAGAGAGAGTAAACGCTGGCAGAGATAGAGTGCTATAGGATAATATTGAAATGAGGCCAATGATGGACATGTGAACAGAAAGTAAATTGGAAGGTGTGCGACATTTCTTTGTCTTAGCAAATGTTACCAGAATGAGCCCATTCAGAACTAGAGACGGTATGATTATTCCAATATTATATTGGTAGAGCAAGGCCAACAATGAGAGTAGCAGTAGCTGATCTGTCATCACTTTGACTGTCCATTGTATACAGTAGAAGCATATAGTCTAGCTCTGAATTTGACTTCTCAGTATAAAAAACAACCAAATAGTTGTAATTTCTTATTTTAGTGAAATGCTGTACAATTACCTGTTAATTACAACAAGATGCTATTGCTTCAAAGAATGCACACAGTATTAACATACGGTACTTGCCACTTACTGAAAAAAAACTATATTGTGCTAATGGCACTAAGAAAGCCAAAATACCTATCACTATTAATTGCATCATTTTCGTCAGTTTAGTAACTGAAACAACAAATCAGATTATAATGCTATAGCTTTACGAATGAGGTTGATACCATTATTACAGCAACCGGTATTGACTATATAAATCTCATAAACAATCACACACAAACTTATTGTTTTTGCCACGATGCGTTAGCAATATCCTGACAAACAAGTTTAAACCCAAAACTGGCCACAGATCTATCTAATGTTGTTATCATCACACTTTCAATCGTATATACAATAAACATGAAAGCTTATTTTACAACTATATAATTATCAAAATTCTAATTGTTTTTGCCAAGATTACGACTTCATTATTTTCAATAAAAACAAGAACGGCTTGACTGTCACACTTTAATAAGAGTAACTCTATAATCAGTAGTATAGTATAACATTATTTATAACGTGTGTAGATAGTAAACTTCCTGCATTAGTTGATTTAGTTGTATATAAGTGAGGCAGATTCACAGATTGGGAGCATACGGTGTAGTTGCATTTTCAATCATGAATCTTGGTCAAGTGGTAATCTTAGTTCTTTTTGCAGGCCTAACTCAAGCAGCATTTGCTCCTTTGGAACAAAATCAAGAAAAGGAGCCAATACAAAATGAGTTAAATGAAGAGGACGTTGAGCTTTCACTCATTAACGATGTTAATGACATGGAAGCATCAAGGCTAGATGATGCTGGCACTGTCTCAACTGATGCTCCAGAAACAGACGATATAGAAAAAATCAAAACAAGT